>NW_015159827.1:26463-48062 GCF_001447785.1 Gekko japonicus
AATGAGTTTCTGTTTCTGGGTGTGGCCTATTATGCTAATGAGTTCCTTCTGTCCTTCTTCTACAAAAAAATCCCTGTCTGTGGCCATAGTTGTGAAGGGAGGAGTTCTGCAGCACCTTTCATGCCGCCGAGATAATGTTTGACCTGCTCAGGAGAAGGGGTTGGGCCGTTCCATCCAGTGATGCTCGGCCCTTGAATCTGTTGCATCGGGACCACAGCTTATGAAGCTGGGCGTTCAAATCAGATGCTCTTCAAGAAAAAAATATTTTCTCTCTCTCTCTCTTCTCCCTCAGAGCGGTTTGAACAAAGCATGGAGGCTGAGCTAGAGTTTCCAGAACAACCTGTGGAGAAGGAAGACTCAACCGATAAGAATACCGGTCAGGATCCCGCCCTGACGGAGGAAGGTGATTGGGGAGCGGTCGAACCCCAGCGTGGTGAGCCCAGAAGGGAGGATCCAGGCCAAGATCCCCTGGCTCTGTGGGAGACCCTGGACAGAGAGTTTGAGTCCAGGGAGACGGCTGGCTTCCTGAGTGCAGAAGACCAGCAAAGGCGTCTGCTGGCTTTCCTGCCCCTCTTCCTGAAGGTAGGTTGGACTTCCCACCGTGGCGTCTACACAGTGAAGGATTATGCTATGGATTATCAGCTCCCACTCCTAGGACTGACACATGCCCTCCCTGTTGGGCACTGCCATTGGTGAAGTGGCGTGACATCACTTCTTAGGAAAACCCAGAGTCGGACTCGACTGGCTTTCGAGCAAGGGAACCTTTACCTTTACCTTCCCCCCAGTGCATTTTTTAAAATCACTCCTGTTCTTCCCGGCACTTGGGCTCCCCCTGTATGTGTGTGCGTTGGGGCAGGGGTGGGGGTTCTGTATCCCGTGGTGGCCATTTTATGACTGGCTCCACCCCCTCCCACAGTGGCCATTTTGTGGCTGTGCCCACCACCCTCCTTCAGAACACCAGAGGTGCCCACACGGGCCCCAAAAGGTTGTGGACCCCTGGCACTGAAGTCTCTTGGGTTGGAGTGGCACCGAAACGCTCTCTCACGTTTGCGGACAAAGAAGAGATGGTGTTGCTGATGACAGGCCTGGCTAGCAAAGGGTGTAGCAGCCCCCTGGGAGCACAACCCGACCCAAGGCTCAGGGGGGTTGGGACACAGCAAGAAAAGCAGCATTAGTGTTGGGATTCTTTTTAAATAAGTATTAAGAGACTGAGTCCATGGTGTGTTTTAAAATATAAGAGTTTACTATAAACCTAACATGGGAGAAAGGTACACAGGATATGAAAATAACAAAGAGCTAATATGGCTACATCCTTATAGCTAAAAGGTAAAAATAAAGAATACAAATTAAAACAAGTTAAAATCACTTCTATGCAGGGGTCATTTCCTGCAGGAGCGCACAGGAGCGGAGCTCCGGCAGTAAAGAGCCCAGGGGGCGGGCACATGCAACAAGCCCCACCCCCTGCTCCCATTAGTCCTGGGCCACAAGGAGCAAGAAGCAGCCAGGTAAGTTGCAGAGCCCCCCCCCCAATAGCTTGCAATCCAAAAGAGTCCAGTGGCGCTTTTAAGGCCAAGGTTTATTCAGCTACAATCTATCCCTCCTCTGTGAGGGCAGATCTGCGCATCCCCCCGTAGCTAGCAATCCAAGAGTTCAGTGGAGCCTGAGTGGTGGGTGTTGCCTTCTGACACACTTCCGGTGATGTCAGGGGGTGTGACATATGCAAATAAGTTATGCTAATGAGCTCCTGCACCTCTTTTTCTACGGAATGACCCCTGTTTCTATGGATGCACATACAGACTCCTAACATCTTGCGTAGCATGGGGGAAGGTTGGGGTGATGGAAAGATGTTAAACCCCCCCCAGTGGTCTCTCTCTATAAAGGAGCGGTGGTGGTAGTGGCAGTGGCGGCTCCTACTCATAAGCCTGGCGGAAGACCTCCGTCTTGCAGGCCCTGCGGAACTGCACAAGGTCATCTTTTTTGTGTACTGGCAGAAACTCTATGGTAACTCCACTGAAAGGACAAGGGGGATTGTTACTGAACTTTCCTCTGAAGAAGCTGGAAGGAGGAGAGAACCCCAAGGACCGAGTGGGGCTCAGAAGGGCGCGCTCTCTGAAAGGCAAAGCTTGCTTCCGAGCTCCGGATCCAAAAAGGACACAGATCCAAAACTGCTAGGCAGAAAGAGTTGAACATCCCTCCCTGGGAGGGCCGTCGTGGTGAGGAAGGGCTGAGGAAGCTGGAGCTCTTCACTGACTGCCTGAGATCAGCACCACTTGTTCTTTCAGCCGGCCCCGTCCATCTCAATACCTCCTCCCATAGTCATGGTGGCAAATGAACACAAGCCCATGTACACATCCGCTATCTGCTAGTCTGGCCCGGCCTAAGGTCGGTCTAAGTATCTGCAGTCAACTAATCAGACCTAGGCCCCCAACCCTTTCCCCTCCCCCACTGGCTGCTGGGCCGGGACTGTCAGTCTCAGTTCCCAACCTACAGGTGGGGCCTGGAGACCTCCCAGAATTGCAACTGTTCTCCAGACTACAGAAGCCAGTTCACCTCCCCTGGAGGACATGGCCGCCTCATTGAGTTCCCTCCGCCCAGAGGTCGTTTTGTAGAAAAAGAGGTGCAGGAGCTCATTAGCATAACTTATTAGCATAACAACAACAACAACAACAACAACAACAATAATACTTTCAATTTATTAATCGCTTTCCCCAGTGGGCTCAAAGCGATGTAGACAGGGGACTAACAATGTTCAAAGGGGATAGGGAGGACAACATATATTCATTTTTAATTGCACACGCCGTCACTGCACGGAGTAAACGCCTTCTGGCTTGGCTCAGTCATTTTCCGAACAGCTGCTTGTCGACCAGGCTTCAGGACCCGTATGTCACATCGCCACGCTGCCACCGCCTGGCCGGAGACATCCACTGCAGGGATTTTTGTAGCTGAGAAGTTCTTTCGCCTTTTCCCGACCTCGACCAGGAAGTCCCAACCGTCAGCTAACACCCTCCCACAAGGGAGATTGGTGTGCCCACCCTCTCTAAGGAGTGCTTCCCATTTTATCTACTCGCTGAAGCTTTTGAGTCGCTGGGTGGACGATCAGCTGGGGACAACAGGCTGGCTGCTCACACCAGCGCGGGGCTCGAACGAACACAGTTCGGATGTTAAGACAGTGGGTTATACCCACTGTGCCACCGCTCCCAGGGGGTGTGGCATATGTATAACTCATGTGCATATGCCACACCCCCTGACATCACTGGAAGTGTGTCAGAAGGCAACACCCACCGCTCAGGCTCCACTGGACTGTTCTGGATTGCTAGCTATTGGGTGGTGGTGGAGGAGGAACAGGCAGATCTCTCCTCGCAGAGGAGGGAGAGCTTGTACCTGAATAAAACTTTGTCTTAAAGGTGCCACTGGACTGTTTTGGCTCTGCAGCTTACCTGGCTGCTTCTGAGGGCTGCTGGGAGCAGGGGGCGGGGCTCGTTGCATGTGCCCACCCCCTGGGCTCTTTACTGCCGGAGCTCCGCTCCTGTGCGCTCCTGCAGGAAATGACCCCTGCCTCCGCCCCACATCTCCAGGATCTTCCCAAACCAAAGTTGGCACTCCTGCTAGGAGAGCAAGAAGGAGTGGGAATACCAGACTCTAGACAACTGGGTGTTACAGAAAGGCTTGGAGAACGCTTTTCACCTCTGTCAAGCTGCCTGTAGATCCAGACAGGTAGCCGCGTTAGTCTCTCTGTAGGGGTAGAAAAGGGGCAGGAGTCCAGGAGCACCTGAAAGACTGACACCATCTGTGGCAGGGGGAGGAGCTTGCGTGCGTCTCTGCTCACTTCTCCAGATAACTTCACAAGGTCGATGGATTTCCCTTCTGCACGGCTGGGGCTTTTTTTCTGGGGGAACCCCTTTGACAAAATTCTTTTTAAAAATGTTTAAAAGTTCATGAGTTCTCAGTATACAGATTGCAAACTTCGTTTCCCTCTGGAGAGTTCTGGCACCTCTTTTTTTTTTTTAAACCCTGCCTAATGCTTAATGTGGCACCTTCCATGGAGACAGATCAAGATGGGTGGCTGTGTGAGTCTTGCCTGTCGCGGCAGAAAAGAGCCAGAAGAGAGTCCAGGAGCACCTGAAAGACTGACATGACTTGTGGCCGGGGAGGAGCTTTCGTGAGCCGCTGCCCACTTCTCCAGAAGTGACCCACACCAGGTCCTAACCGTGCCACAAATGTGGGGAGTCTTGAGTCAAGCCGCCTTGAACCCTTCTCCAAGCGTTCGCGTCTGGTGACTTTTTAATTTGGCCTCAAGGGATGAGAAGGAAACAAGGCGGCGTCCAGACTTCTGAACTGGGCCACTTCCCCTTCCCACCTTTGCAGGGTGAGGAAGTCGCAGCCCTGCCGGCTTGCCGGGGGGCTCTCAGCCGGGGAGGGGGGGATGAAAAGCCTCGAACTTCTGTTTTCCCTTCCTCGGTTAACCAATTCTGCTCCCCATCGAAGGGCTGGTTTGTAAGCAAGAGAAGGAGGAGCTCAGCCAGCCCTCCCGGCATCCTGGTGCGCAGTCACACGAGAGTTGATTTTTCCCTTTCAAATGGGAAGGGAGGAAGGAGGAGTTGGAAGGGCAGATTTACACCAGCCTGAACGTGCAGCAGGTAGCATCCAGAGCCATGGATTTTTCAGTGGTGGCACCTTTCTTTATAGGAGCTGCGGTGGCTCAAGTGGTTAAGACGCTGAACTGCAGGCTGTGGAAGGTCGGTAGTTCAGCAGTTTGAGACCCGGGTGTGCTGCATGACAGAGTGAGCTCCCGTCTCTACTTCCAACTCCTGCCAACCGAGCAGTTCGAAAGCAAGACATTGCAAATAGATAAATAGGGACCACTTCGGTGGGAAGGAAACAGTGTTCCGTGCGCCTTGGTGTTTAGTTCTGCCGGCCTCCCTTGCTCGAAAGCCAGTACTCCTAGGACTGACACATGCCCTCCCTGTTGGGCACTGCCATTGGTGAAGTGGCGTGACATCACTTCTTAGGAAAACCCAGAGTCGGACTCGACTGGCTTTCGAGCAAGGGAACCTTTACCTTTACCTTCCCCCCAGTGCATTTTTTAAAATCACTCCTGTTCTTCCCGGCACTTGGGCTCCCCCTGTATGTGTGTGCGTTGGGGCAGGGGTGGGGGTTCTGTATCCCGTGGTGGCCATTTTATGACTGGCTCCACCCCCTCCCACAGTGGCCATTTTGTGGCTGTGCCCACCACCCTCCTTCAGAACACCAGAGGTGCCCACACGGGCCCCAAAAGGTTGTGGACCCCTGGCACTGAAGTCTCTTGGGTTGGAGTGGCACCGAAACGCTCTCTCACGTTTGCGGACAAAGAAGAGATGGTGTTGCTGATGACAGGCCTGGCTAGCAAAGGGTGTAGCAGCCCCCTGGGAGCACAACCCGACCCAAGGCTCAGGGGGGTTGGGACACAGCAAGAAAAGCAGCATTAGTGTTGGGATTCTTTTTAAATAAGTATTAAGAGACTGAGTCCATGGTGTGTTTTAAAATATAAGAGTTTACTATAAACCTAACATGGGAGAAAGGTACACAGGATATGAAAATAACAAAGAGCTAATATGGCTACATCCTTATAGCTAAAAGGTAAAAACGGGAATGTCCGGCATCTACTTCCTTAGTCAGAACAAAGAGAGGAAGATGCCATTATGCTAAATACTTGACACCTTGGTTTCCAATCAGACTAGCAAATTAGCTCCAAAGTTCCCGGGCATTCTATTGTCTAAACAGATTGGTTACAAACAAACATGTGACTTAACAAACATCAATAACCCTGTAAATACTGAAGTGTTTTGACTTGTAAAAGGTAAAGGTAAAGGTCTCCCTTGCTTGAAAGCCAGTTGAATCCGACTCTAGGGTTGCGGTGCTCATCTCCGTTTCCAAGCCGAAGAGCCAGCGCTGTCCGAAGACGTTTCCGTGGTCATGTGGCCGGCATGACTAAACACCAAGGCGCACGGAACGCTGTTACCTTCCCACCGAAGTGGTACCTATTTATCTACTTGCAATGTCTTGCTTTCGAACTGCTAGGTTGGCAGGAGCTGGAACCAAAGACGGGAGCTCACTCCCTCATGCGGCACACACGGGTCTCGAACTGCTGAACTACTGACCTTCCACAGCCTGCAGTTCAGCGTCTTAACCACTTGAGCCACCGCAGCTCTCTTTTGACTTGTAACACCCAACGATTAGAAGAGTCATGTCTGGACAGGAAGCCGGAATCACAGTGCATTTAATGCCAAAATGACTTACTTTCTAAATTTGCTCTAGGCCTGGGACCAGTCGACGGGTGAGATCTCTTTCTCGAACATCCACCTTTTAGCCCAGGAGGCGTCTAAGCTGTTGGTGGAAGGCATCCGTGACAATGTGAATGGGAAGCCTGCAGGTGAATGCGACTTTCAAGCATCTCTTCCGTCTGCCCAGAAGTTGCGTTTGCCCGTGCTCAGCTGCGGGAGGGTTCCCAGCTCTGGGTTGGGAAATACCTGGAGATTTGGGGGGTGGGGGTGGAGCCTGGGGAGAGCCAGGTTTAGGGAGGAGAGTGACCTCAGCAGGGAAAGCGCCATGAAGCCCACCTTCCGCAGCGCAGCCATTTGCTCCTGTGGAACTGATCTCTGTCCTCTGGAGATCAGTTGTACTCCTGGGAGATCTCCAGCCACCACCGGGAGGTTGGCAGCCCTAAGTCTTGGGCGGCACCCCTTTGTATTTGCTGGATTGATGGCTAAGCATCACATCTCCCAAGAATCCAGTCCCAAGAAACTCATCACCACCCGGTCAGGGACTAGATGCAGGGCTTTTGGCGGGTGGTGGTGGTGCAGTTTGGCACCCCTAAGGGCTGGCTCGCTCTAGGCGATTGCCTAGTTTGCCTAGTGAGCGAGCCGGCCCTGAACTCATGGCATCTTCTTCAGGGTATCTGGGACTGCTCCCAGGGAAGGTGGACTAACAACCGGCATAGGTAAGGTGGCAGGGCTGCTGCTGCTGCGGTCAAGCCTCGCTCTCGAGCTTTACCTCCATTTGGTTCCAGCAACCCCCATAAAGCAAAAGAAGGCTTCACTGAAGAAATTTAAGGAAAGGCATTGAAAAACAACAAGGCGTACAGTTCAGTGGCAGTTCAATGCACAGAAACAGCCAAAGTGGCTAGCTACCCTTACCTGCTAGAGTCCTAAGGCGGTGCAAGTCGGTTCTTAAAGTCAAGACTTCCAGAGCATAATACAAATATGTCTTTGGCAGCAAGGAAGGGAAAGGTGGAAAGGAGTCAGGAGTTTTCTCTCTCGCTGTGCTGGCCGTAACCTCCTGACCTCCACAACCAATCTCTGGGCAGTATCCAGGGGACATTCCCAGGTTGTTCAATGTTCCTTCTAAGCTGTTGAGTCTTGTGAGCAAAAATTCTACTTTGTGAGCTGCTGGCATTAAAGTTGTGAGCGAGCGATTGGGCTGCTGCATAAATTAGTTTGCTCAGGAGCCATCCTTTCTGAGCTAAAGCAAATATATGTGAGCTGGAAGCTAAGAAACTGTGAGCCAGCTCACACTAACTCAGCTTAGAGGGAACACTGGTGAGGGTGCGTCCCCTCCCCAGCTTCACAGCTGAAGGGTGTGAGCTAATTAACGGGCCTGAGTGCCTGGCCTTGAAGGGTAAGGGGTGGGGTGGGGATAACACCTGCAGAGAATCAGAGAACAGTGAACTTAACTGGAAATAGCTGGAAAATTCTCTAAGATGATGCTTTCCTGACAGTTTCCAACCACCAGGTAGGGCATGAACTCTCTGCGAATGACAGCTGATCTCCAGAAAGAAAGTGGTTGGAGGGTGTGGACTAGGGACATGCATTAGGTTTGTCCGAACTGAATGCACCCCCGAAAATGGCCCATTTGGACCCCTTTCGGACTGCTGCAGGATGATTCAGATTCTCTGATCTGAATCGGCTCACCACCGAATTGCCGCCAAATTTCGGCGGCAATTCGGCCCCATTATATCCTATGGATATAATGGAAAAAAAGTAACTGTTTTTCCCACCATAGAGAACAGTGGAGGGGATGGGGGCAACCTGTTTGGGGGCCCGTAGAATTGGACCCCCTGGTCCAATGCTTTTGAAACTTGGTTGGTATCTTGGGGAGAGGCTCCAGCAGCTACCCTGCGAGTTTGGAGTCCCTCCCTCAAGCCACCTCCCCTTCAGCCCCCAGAATATACCCTATGTTTTCGCCATTGACTTCAATGGCCCATAGGATATAATGGGGGCTGAAATTGACTTGACATTCGGCTCGCTGAAAGACCCCCCCCCCAATCGAAACTGACATGCGGGAGTCTTACTGCCAGCCGAAATTGATTCTGCCTGATTCTGCCAAATCCGAATGGGCCGATTTTTTTTTTTTTTGCACACCCCTACGGACTCTCTGGCTCTCCACCCAGGTGAGGTCCCTCACCAGGCTTCAGGTATCTCTCAAGGCAGAGCTGGAGGCAGCCAGATAATGAAGGCAAAAGAACACACACACACACACACCCCGTTTGAGGGGAAATGTGCCAAGCAGGCAAAGTCCTCCAGAGTGTAAGATAATGGATCTCAGTTTGAAGTGGGTTGGAAATAGGGTTGCCAACTCCAGGTTGGGAAATTCCTGGATATTTGGGGGGGGGAGACTTAGGGAGCAGGTTGGAGGGGGTTCAGGAAGGGGGGAAACCTCAGTAGGGTATAATGCCAGAGAGTGGAACTCCAAAAGCAGCTGTTTCCTCAAGGAAAACAGGTATCTGTCATCTGGAGACCAGTTGTGATTCCAGGAGATCTCCAGGCCCGACCTGGAGATTGGCAAGCCTAGTCGGAAATTGCCCTGGACGATTAGGGCTGTGGCAGAGGGGTACAGAGGAAGGGATGCATGGCTGCTGCTGCCATCAGTGGCACATGGTAGTGCTCACCATTTGTTTGGGTCCTGTTTCATAGGGTTGCCAACCTCCAGCTAGGGCCTGGAGTTCTCCCAACATTTCCACTGATCTCCAGACTGCAGAGATAAGTTCCCCTGGAGAAAATCCCTGCTGAGCGCCCGCCCCTCCCCAGACCCTCCACCCCAAGCATCTCCTAACCCAGAGCTGGCAACCCCTAATCACCCCCCAAGTAATGTGCATAGGACGGTCCTTCAAGATGCTAAGCAGGACACTCACTGCTCCAGCTTTGTGCCTGTGTAGACCTTTGGAATACTTGGCCATTTGCCCGACAGGCCATCTGTCTCACTGTGTTCTTGAACGGCCCTTTTCTCTGATGTCGCCTTGACAGAAGCAGCCCGACTGAGTGTGTGGCGGTTCCTGCAGGAGAAAGGAGAAGAGGCAGCCGATGGTTACATGCTCCTAAGAACCCTCCATGCACTCTTGCTGGCTCCCTTGGTGAGATAAAGGCTTTCCACACCAGCCCTTCCCCCAATCCAGGCAGAGAGTACGAACACCCTCTTGGGGTTTCCCTCACTTTCCCGAGCCACTTCTAAATGGCTGCAGAGAGTTCTGTGTATGGGTAGCTGTAAAATAATTTCTTACATTTGTTTGGTTAGTTTTAACTCTGGGAATTCCCGTGGTTCTTCTAAGTTGAAGCATCTGACTCAAGCACACGTTTCCCCAGTCAGTGTGAGGGCAGTTAAAGTCACCCAGTATAATTGCATTATCTGCTTTAGTGACCTCCCTTGCTTCCTTCTCCATCTCAACATCAGCCTCAAGGGTTTAATCAGGTGGGTGGTAGGATACCCCCACTCAATGCTCCCTCTAAGCTGCGGAGTCTTGAGCGGAAATTCTGCTTTGTGAGCTACTGGCATTAAAGTTGTGAGCAAGCAATTTGGCTACTGCATAGATTACCTTGCTCTGGAGCCCTCCTTCCCGAGCTAAGAGAAAAACGTGTGAGTCAGTGGCTAAAAAACTGTGAGCTAGCTCACACCAACTCAGCTTAGAGGGAATACTATCCCACTGTTAAGCAACCCTTAGGTTCGAGTGTGTCCACCCATATCACTTCTATTGGGGAGTTAATTTCCTGATGCTTTCGCACTTATTGGATTCTATGCTTTCTGTGACATACAATGCAACACCTCCCCTAACCCATCCCTCTCTGTCCTGTCTATAGAGCTTATACTCAGAATGACTCATAGATTTCCCCATTCCACCATGTTTCTGAGATACCTCCTGTGGTCACCCTGGAGGCTTGGTGTGATCTGACAGCACCTCTGTTTGCAGTGGTTTAGATCATTGTTGGGTGTGTGTGTGACCAAATAGCACACCCGTGGTTGATTGTTCAGACTATTGCTGTGGGGCAACCACAGAGTGGGTGGTCAAATGGCTTCTTTTTTTAATTTGTCTTTTGCAGATGCACATAGCCACTTATTCAAAAAAGCACCACTCTGTTTTGACAGCTGGAGGAGGCTGTTCCCCCTCCGAAAAAGCTCATATTTTCAGTTAACCCCTCTACCCCACCTTGTGTGCTGCAAAACTGTAGGCAGAGGAGTCGGCATGAAAAAAGACAAAGGAGGCTTCTCAGCCTGCCCTCCCCCCCTTCTTGCCTCAGAGGACAGCTTAGGGTTGCCAAGTCGCGGCGGGGGATTGTAGGTCCTCACAGAATCCTTGCTGCGGGGACGGTGAGACGCATTGCACCCGCCGTTGCCAGGATCTGACGCTATGCGTCGCTCTGGCAACGGGGCTCCAAACAGGGCTCGGAGCTGAAGGGAGAAGCAAGAAGTGGGAGAGCATGGGGTGGGTGGTGGATACAGATGCAAGGCTAGTGTGGGAGGGGCCTCACATAGTTCTTGTTCCAGGTAGGCCGGTCACCCAGTTAGGGTTGCCAGTCTCCCAGTGGCTGGGAATCACCCAGGATTACACCTGATCCCCAGACAACAGAGATCAGTCCCTCTGGCTTTGCTCTGAAGTCTTCTGTATGGCTAGGCTCTTCCTTGGCTGTTCTGGGTCGCTTCTGACGCCGGCAACATCTCCGCAGGCAGGACGGCTGGCTGAAGAAAGAAACCAGTGCTGGGCCACACAGGCACCCCTGTGGGAATTTCTCAAGAGACGGTCAGAGGTGGTCTGCCGTGGCCTGCCGTGCCGTTTCTGTAGCCACCCTGGACTTCCTTAGTGGTCTCCCATCCAAGGACTAACTAGGGTCAACCTTGCTGAGCTTCAGAGATCTGGCGAGATCGGGCTAGCCTTCCCCCCCAAAAACTGGGACCCAAAGCAGCTTACCTCATTCTCCTCTCCTCTACTTTATCCTCACAACAACCCCGTGAGGTAGGCTAGGCTGAGGGCATGTGACTGGCCCAAGGTCACCCAGCAGGCTTATTCCCTGGCAGAGTGGGGATTCGAACCCGGGTCTTCCAGATCCTAGCCCGACACTCTGGCTGCTATACCACCCTTCCTCTCCAGCTTGCTTACCAGCCATTGTCACCGTGCCGGGGTGGGGTGGGGTGGCTGAATAGAAGGTCTTGCCCTTCACTTGCTCATGGAACAGATCGTATTCTGTCATGTCTACTCAGAAGCAAGTCCCGGGGGGCTCAGTGGGGCTTAGTACCCGGCAGGGCTCTTTTTGTAGAAAAAGCCCAGCAGGAACTCATTAGCACAATAAGCCACACCCAACAGCAAGAAATCATTAGCATATTAGGCCACACCCTGACAGCACCGCTCATTAGCCCATTAGGCCGCACCCCCATGTTACCAGAAGTGTGGTCATCCAGCCATACCCACCTTTCCCTTCTTATTCTGTTTACCTTGTTTGTGGTCAAAACCCAGAGCTTTTTTAACTCCTTTGCATGTTAGGCCACACACCCCTAATGTAGCCAATCCTAATGAGTTCCTACTGTTGGATGTGGCCTATTATGCTAATGAGTTCCTGCTGGGCATGGCCAACTCGGGAGCCAGCCGGAACTCCGTTCCTGTGCGTTCCTGCCCAAAAATAGCCCTGGTGCCCGGTAACTGTGCTTAGGTTTGCAGTGTAATCACCAGTCTCTACTTGGGTCACCTCGTGTCTGTGCGTGTGCACGCGTGCACTCATCTACCAATGCTCAACAGACAGGCCAGAAATATAACCAAGGGCACTATGCAGGAAAGGCTGCCGAGACAGATGCTTTGGAAGGAGGGTGACGCGTTTTGCTTCCTTCCCCATGCCCAGGAGCAAGCGACCCGACACAACATCATCCGATCGGGGCTCCCGGTCGCTCTGCTGCAGTGCTTCCATCTCTTCTTTGCCTTCCCCCTGGACGAGGAGGGCGGTGGCCGTGGAACGTGCCAAGGGGAATGGAGCCTGCAGGAAATGCTTGTGCAGGTAACGGATGTCCGGACCCTTGGCACGGGGCACGCCAGGGCTGCCAACTCTGGGTTTGGAAATTTCTGGAGATTTGGGGGGGAGGGCCCTGGGGAGGGTGGGGTTGGGAGAGGGGAGTGGCCTCAGCAAGGCAAGTCCCCCCCCCTTCCGAATCAGCCATTTTCTAAAGATCACTTTGTAATGTATTCAATAGCTGCCGTTGAATGCATGATGTATGTGAAACATCTAATTGACTTGCCATGTTGAGCTTCGTCCTGGGCTAGGATCCAAATCCATCCAATCGGATTGCTAGCCCAGGAAGCACCGAGCCAATCACTTTACAGCAAGCTCCCTGAGCGGGAACGTCCGTGATTGGTCCTTATGTGAACAACCTTATTGGTTGGTATTTGTACAGTGGGTGTGGCTACATTAGCCGGGAGAGTTTAAAAGCAGGACAGCTGCAACGTAAAAGTTGAACTGTTCTGGCTATCAGATGTTGATCCGTGTTGGAGTTGTGTTCGAGTTGAAGAATAAAGCTGTGTTCTTGCTGAATCACTCTCCGACTTCTTTGTTAAGCGAGCGACTTAACACACTTGAAATTCTTCACCTGGAGGTCGGCCACCTGAGGGTAGGGGAAAGTCTTGGGACCTCTTTCTTTCAGGAGAGGGTGCTTGGCAAAGTGTATCCAGTTCCCACAAGTGTGGTGTTTTGCTTCCAGATGATGCTCAATGTTTACGCAAATGAGCAAGGAGTCAAAGAGCTACTCATGACCCCCGACCTTCAGTCTCTGATCATAGCGACGGCCTCCCTCTGGGACCAAGGCAGCCCATCCTGGAAAGACCCCACAAGCCGTGTCCTGCGAACCATTTCAATGTCCCCATCCCAGAACGTCATTTCATACCTGCAAGGTAACAGCCGTTCTTGCTCTCGCTCCAGTCTGGTGTTGTGGTGAGGAGCGCGGACTCTAATGTGGGAGGACCGGGTTTGATTCCTCACTCCTCCACATGCAGCTGCTGGTGTGACTTTGGGTCAGTCACAAGTTCTTTCAGAGCTGTTCTCTCAAGTGCAATTCTCAGCTGCACCTACCTCTTAGGGTGTCTGTTGTGGGGAGGGGAAGGGAAGGGAGATTACAAACCGCTCTGAGACTCCTTCAGGTAGTGAAGGGAGGGGAATAAATCCAGTCTCCTCCTCCTCTCTGCTCTTATGGCCCAAAGAGGACCTGCAGTTGTAACCCATTTAGTAGATAAGGGCTCCCAACCTTTTTCGAGCCTGTGTGGGTATCTTTGGAATGCTAACACCGGGTGGTGGGCGCAGGCACAAAATGGCTGCAGCTGGAGGAGGAGCCAAGCGCAAAATGGCAACTGGAGGAGTTGGAACCACCCGGTTAAATAGTGGGTTCCATGGATGAGCAGGCTCGAGTCTAGTGATCAGCCCAACTTTATTTGTGATTTCGGCAAGAGCAAGAGAAGACTCCAGAGCCTCAGCTGTGTTAGATAGCCTGCAATTGCCACGCCCAAACACACCCCACTCCCAGTGATAGGCTATTTACATGGCATTACGACTAGACTGGTTACTTTCAGAATCCTGGCAGGCTATTGTCCTTGTGCTCCAAGCTCAGCCAGTCTCTGGGGTGATTCAGTCAGGAATGATTCAGTCCCAGTACATAACACACCCACAAAACGTCTGGGAATGAGCTTATGTGTAACTCTTAACAGTAGCTCTTCAACATTCCAGGCGGAAACTCCGCTTAACAGGATGCCTTTTAAAATGAACGTTATCACCTTTTCTTTTTTTGCATATACACAGCTTACCTTCAGTCATGTGGTGAAGGTTCTTATGCTGTGGCGGCAGCTGCTGCCAAAACAAAGTTTGAAAAATAATAATAATCTGCACAGCCCATCAGATCTCCAATGGCCAATCAAAAGCCCTGTTGGGCTAAAGCCCCACCTGGCCCCTCCCACTTTCTAATAACATCTGGTGGGCACCAGGAAAGGCATCAGTGGGCGCCATGGGGTCAAATGGGCACAACACTGGGGACACTTGTGAATTTATTTACCTGCTGGGCCGGCTCACCCGCTAGGCGAACTAGGCATTCGCCTAGAGCGCGAGACGGCCTTTTGGGCGCCCAACTGCTCTCCAGCAGGCCGCTGTCTCGCTGCTCAGCCCCCAGCTATGGCCGACCCATCAGTTGGCGCCTCCGCCGCCCCACTGCCCTGCGTCCCAGATATCATCAGTGGCTGGAGCAGCTACGGTGGCGGCGGCGGAGGGCCCGGGAACTGCGCTTTCCCTCTGGGCGAGAGCTCAGCCGATGTGGGCATGGGCTCGAACCGCCTCCTCACCCCACCGCCCCTGCGCCCGGGATGTCATTAGCTGTGGTCGGCTGGTGGCACCCGAAGGGCACCTTGCGGCCCCTCCAGGCAGGTAACCCAGCCCAGAAGGCAAGTCAGCGGAACGCTGCAAACTCCACAGTGATGGCCTCGAGCCCCAGCGAAAAGAAGGGGCAAAAAAGCAAGCCTCTCATTGCTCGAGCAGAAGAAGACCGTGCCTCCGCCCCAGCGGGGCTCCTTGGTGGCTACAGATCGCTTTGCACGTGGGTGCCCAGAAGTCCAATGCAAGCCGGAGACCCGGCAGCAGTAGCAGCTGCGTTCGCTGCGCACTCACCGCCCTCACCTCTGCAAAGCAGCAGAGAGAAAGGGGAGATTGGCCGCTGCCTGCCTGCAGCCTCGACGGGGTGAGGCGGGGCGGGATGGGTCTGGCCAGTCCGCCCCTCGCTCTCCCCTCCCCTCCCCTTCCAGCTGCTCAAACTCGAGGGTGCGCTCTGGCGCCGGGCCATTGGCTTCCCTCCTCTTGCCTCTTCAAACTCCCCGCTGCTGCTGGTTTCCTCGTGCGTCAGCCGAGCGGCGGTCGGCTGGTGGCGCCTCGATGGCTCCAGGTGGTTTCCCTCTGCCGTGGGTGAGTTGGGGGCCGGGGCTCGCGTGCCCGGGAGCAGCAGCAGGGCGGTCCCGACTGGCGTCGGCGTCTTCCGGGACAATCAGAACCGGGAGGGAGGTGGGGAATGGGCTGGGAGTGGAGGAGAGGCCTCTTTGTGGCCGAATCCCTGCCGGCTCTCCTCCCCTTCCTTCCTTCTCTTCAGTCCCCGCCTGGAGGCTGGCAATGCTGGCATGGGTGGGGGCACGCCCGAAGGTAGCCCCGCCGAGGGTTCAGGAAAACCTTGGGCCGGCCCTGTTTACCTGCTTAGCCTTTCTCATGAGTTGCTCTGTACTGGGGACATTTGAGAATGAAAATTCCAAAAACCTGGAAAATGTTAATTTGGGTCCTTGCTGCTCTGACAGCTTGCTCCGGAGAATCCGAGGAGTCAAGCCTTAAGGGTTGGCTTTGCAGTCGCACGCATTCCTTCTGCACTATCCCCCCCCCCTGGTTTATTTATTTATGTATTCTGTATGCATTCTGCATCTACGAGCAAAACCACATTTTTTTGAGCCAACTGGCTGCTTTGTCTAAGACGAAGAGAAAGACAAACATCTTTCAAAACTTTTAACTCCAGACACAACCCCTCCCTTCCGTGGTTCTGCGAAAAGAAAGGGAAGGGCGGGGGAAATCCAGGCTCACACATGCAAGACTGACATATAAGAACATAAGAGACGCCAATGTTGGATCAGGCCAAAGGCCCATCCAGTCCAACACTCTGTATCCCACAGTGGCCAGAAATACCAGGTGCCCTCAGGAGGTCCACCAGTGGGGCCAGGACACCAGAAGCCCTCCCACTGTTTAGGAGCAGCGAATCCCCTAGTCCTTTATATTTACTGATTCCTTCTTGTGCTCTCTCTGGCTTTTCTAAAGTTTGCCTGAATGGGAGGACACATCTTCTTTTGTCTTTGGAGAAGGAGGGAAAGAAAGCAGAACAGGGAGGGAGCATCCATCTAAAGAGAGAGAGGCAGAAACAGGGGAGGGCAGCACTTAAGTACCCACAGAAACAATTTTACTTCAGAGAGGATTAGCGATTCAAAAGCGGATGACAACCTAGAGTTGCAGCAAAAGGAGTTTTGGTAACTGTGGGGCAACAGTGTGCTGGAAGCGGCCTGAATGCAGATTCCTGTAAACCAAATGTAGAAACAAGAAAAAGCCCCAAACCAAACCGGAAGTGAAGGCGGGAATGCAGGATAGAAGAATAGGATGTGCTCAGAAACCGAGGCAAAATATGGGTTCAGAAAGGGCCTCAGTGTCAGGCACCCTGATATGTCATTCCACCAGGATCTAGAACTTCCACATTTGGAATGCCGTGGGTGCTTCTTCTCTTCTCATGGCCACAGAGAAGGTTTTGAAAGGTTGATGATAAGTGGGAAGGACCACTTTCCCCATGACGTTGAAATGGTATCTACCACCAGAGGTCTTTTCGGGGGGATCGCGGGGGAACGCAGTTCCCCCGGGTGAGGTACAGTGGGGGGCGGGGCACATGATGAAGCCCCGCCCCCTGCTTCCGGCCGCCCCGCTTCTGGCCCTCATTCAGCCAGGAGGAGGCAGGAGAAGAGGGAGGGTAAGTTGCTTCCTCCCTGCCTCTCCCCACCCCTGCCTGCCTGAGGCCAGGGAGGGCCTTCGCGGGGCTTCCTTGCACTCCCGACGGCCTTGCAAGTCCACCCCTCATGGGGCTCGGCAGTGGAGTTGCAAGGCCGGCGGCGGCGGCTGGGACCGTTGGGGGCGGTGTGTGTGGCCTTATGACACACTTCCGGTGATGTCAGGGGGTGTGGCCTTATGACACACTTCCGGTGATGGCAGGGTGTGTGGCATATGCTAATGAGTTATGCTAATGAGCTCCCCTAGCTCTTTTTCTACGAAACGACCCCTGTCTACCACACAGTCCACAAGCAGCTTGAATACACACGAACAAATGAAGCTGCCTTATACTGAATCAGACCTTTGGGTCAACAAGATCAGTATTGTCTACTCAGACTGGCAGCAGCTCTCCAAGGTTTCACGCGGAGGTCATTAGCATCACCTACAATCTGGTCCTTGTAGCTAGCTGGTGATGCCAGGGATTGAACTTGGGACCTTCTGCATGCCAAGCAGAGGCTCTTCCACTAAGCCACAGCCCCTCCCCAACGTAGGAATGTTGCATAAGTCCTTCGTGCAAACTGATTGTAAGACGACTCGAGAAGAAGCATGCATAACAGATCTTCTTGTGATTGGTAGCCGTAATGTCTAGGAAATCATTCATGATGGTGGCTACTGGATGCAGGGGTTAAATGCTGCCACCCTTCAGTAGATATCCAGTCAGTGATGGATGGATGGCTAGCTGGTGGCTGAAGACTGAATGCTGAGCTGGACAGAACATTGGTCTGACCAGCAAGGTCAGGAGGCTTTCACTGGAGCACACTAGAACAGAAGAAGGCAGAAGCTCCAAGAAGCAGTTGGATCCAAAGGAGTGCTGTTATAGGGGGGCCTGCAGAAACTCTGCTGTGGCATTCTTGTAGCCTTTGAGGACCCAGTGCTATAGTTTGGAGCGGACGTCCCGGGCCCTGGGTCAATGGTCAGATGGGCAAGCAGGCTTGCATTTGAACTCTACCTTGGCATTTAAAGGATAAGGGAGCACAAGTCCTTTCTGTGTAAGACCGTCCCACACTCAAGTCACTGCTCTCCTTGCTTCCAAGAAGCCCGGGGGGGGGGGGAGATCCACATCCGTTGCATTTCCTCCAATGTATCCTAGAAATATTGTGAGTGGAAGGGGCAGTCCACAGGTCGTCCTGTTTCCTGTTCATGACTTAAGTTTTGTTGCAAGAAAGTCAGTCCCTTACGGGGAAAAGTGGCAAACTTCTCAGCATCTGTCCTCCTGTCTGGAACGCTGGTATCCAGAATGGCAGTTTGGGAAATTAATATTGCAAATATATTTTTTCACAGGTAAGTGCCCCAGCCCAAGGTACCAAGCAAAACCCCCAGGCCAGGGCAACCATCTGCAAGAATCTCATAGAATCACAGAATGTTAGAGTTGGAAGGGACTTTTGCAGGTCATCTAGTCCAACCCCCTGCACTCTGCAGGAGCACAGCCGAAAGATAGCCCTACAACATACCCGGAAGATGATCGTCCAGCCTATGCTTGAAAATGTCCAGCGAAGGAGCATCCACCACCTCCCGAGGCAGACTGTTCCACGGCTCAACCACCCTTACAGTTAGGAAGTTTCTCCTGATATTTAGCTGGTAACGACTCCCTTGTAATTTCCACCCATTAGATCTAGTCTTGCAATCCGGAGCAAGAGAGAATAGATCTGCTCCATCTTCTACATGACAGCCCTTCAAATACTTGAAGTCTGCAATCCTGTCCCCTCTAAGCCTTCTCTTTCCCAGGCTAAACAGACCCAACTCTTTCAGTCTTTCCTCCTAAGACTTGGATTCCAACCCTCTCACCATCCTGGTTGCCCTCTTCTGGACACGCTCGAGCTTGTCAACATCCTTCCTAAAATGTGGTGCCCCAAACTGGACACAGATGAGGCCTGACCATAGCAGAATAGAGGGGAACTACCACCTCCCGTGATCTGGACACAAGGCTTCCATTGATGAATACTAAGATTGCATTAGCTTTCTTCACAGCCACATCGCAGTGCAGGCTCATGTTGAGCTTGTGATCAACCAAAACACCCAGATCCCTTTCACATGTGCTGCTGGCATCTTGGCTGGTAAGACAATAGGAACATAAGAGACGCCAATGTTGGATCAGGCCAATGGCCCATCCATTCCAACACTCTGTGTCACACAGTGGCCAAAAATACCAGGTGCCATCAGGAGGTCCACCAGTGGGGCCAGGACATCAGAAGCCCTCCCACTGTTGACCCCCCCCCCCAAGCACCAAGAAGACAGAGCATCACTTGCCCCAGAGTCCCTATCTAAACCTTGTGGCTAATAGCCACTGATGGACCTCTGCTCCATCTTCAACTTGCAATATTGGACTGGAGCCCTGACCTTCCACTAGACCTCCTTGCGAGTAAGACGAGACCTGGAAGGTTGAAAGGTTAGAAAGGGGAGCTTAAACCAGTCACTTCTAGGCTTATATTTGTACACGTCGATGTGCAGAGTAGCCCCAACCTAGATGGCCCAGGCTGGCCCGATCTCGTCAGACCTCAGAAACTAAGCAGAGTCGGCCCTGATTGGTACTTGGAAGGGAGACCACCAATGCTCCCACTAAGCTGTGGAGTCTTGTGAGCAAAAACTCTACTTTGGTCCTTTCCACACTAGACCTTAGATCCTGGTTCAACCCTGTCCTCGAACTTACATTCTACACCACACTCGAGTTCACCCCTGTAATTATCTTGGGGTATTTTCTGTTTCCACATTACATTGAGGTTACCCCGGTTTTGCCCCACGCTTGTCCCGGGATAAACAGATGTTGTTACAACCAGGGATAAATGCAAGTTATTGTGTCATGAGTTGAACTCCGATAAAACCAGGGATGAGATCCAAGTGCGGAAAGGACCTTTGTGAGCTACTAGCATTAAAGCTGTGAGCGAACGACTGGGCCAATGCATACATTTGGCCAGGGCTCTTTTTGTAGAAAAAGCCCAGCAGGAACTCATTAGAATAACAGGCCACACCCAACAGCAGAAACTCATTAGCACATCAGGCCGCACCCATGGCAGCACAGCTCATTAGCATATGAGGCCACACCCCCATCCCTTCTCTTGGTTTGCCTGGGCTCCCCACGGCTGCGGGTAGACTGGGCAAGCTGGCTCTTGGACAGGCCGGGGAAGGGGGAGCCGCTCTCCAGGGCTTCCCTCCGTAGCCATGCACGGAGAGGTTTTGGCTGTAGTGGGCGTGGCCAACTCTGAAGCCAGCCGGAACTCCGTTCCTGTGCGTTCCTGCCCAAAAATAGCCCTGCATTTGGCTGAATTTGCATCTGCTGTGTAAAGCAGTCTCGGTCTGTTGTGGCAAGACTGTTCCCTCCCATTCTGGCTCGGGATAAAAGCTTGCTGTCTACATCAGACCTCACCATGGCGACTGTGGGGGCACGCGGGAGGGAGAGCGAGAGAGAGAGGGGGGAGGAGCGGCCTCCCAGGGCACAGTGCTATGGGGACAGTGCTATGGGGAGGAAACGGCACCCATGACCCCCCCCACCCGCAGAAAGTAAAGGGGGGTGACCTAGCAGAGGGGGAGGGGGGTTGGAAAGTGAACGAGCTGGGTAAAAAACACAAAACACCCAGCAGTTGCCAGTCAGGGCGTTCTGGGGTCTGCCCTAGGAAATAACATGGTTCAGGGGCATGCGTGCGTCTAACTCACCAGCAAAGAAACATGATCGGAGAAAAACTGGGGAGGCAGGGGGAAGATTTGGCTCCAGTTGTCTGCTTATCGCTCACAGCGGCTCAGGGGTGGGGAGGAGCAATTGCTCTGGCTGAAGACCAGATCCACATAATCTAGTGGGATGCCGTAGTGTCCTTGGAGTCGTCACTACAGGGCAATAAAATGGTGCAGTCAGCCAAGGCTGAGTCGATACAATACAGGAATGGCTGCGGCAAGCAATGCAGACAGAGATTTGTGAGACACTGTGGGACCGCCGACACAGCGGCAGGAAAGACCAGTGCAAATTGGACCTTAGTTTGCTCTGGAGCCATCCTTCCTGAGCCAAGACAAATATGTGAGAGCTGGAGACTAAAAAACTGTGAGCTAACTCACACTCACTCAGCTTAGAGGGAACACTGGAGACCACCAAGGAAGTCCAGGGTTGACTATGCAGAGGCAGGCAGTGGCACATCACCTCTGTTCGGTCTCTTGCTTGAAAGCCCCATGAGGGGTCGCCATGAATTGCCTGCGATTTGTTGGCCTCTTCCACCACCACCGCCGCATGCAGAGTAGCACTGGGAAACCTACTGGTACTAGACAAGCATCTACGACTGCCCTTGACGCAGTCAGCCCGTCAGCCCAATTTGAGCGAAATGTCCCTGCAAGAGAGGGCTGGGCTTGGGGACTGTTGGGCAAAGCACAGGCCTCTACATGCTGAACTCCCTTGCCAAGTGTGTGTGTGTGTGTGTTGCTTTATTTCCAGGGACAGATTGTGTTAAAATGTCCATTCAGAACTTGTCACAGTTGATGGACTCCTTGCCGCCGTGGGACGTGTGTGAAGTCCTCAACATCCTCCTGTGTTTTGTGAGGAACTCCTACCCGGTCTCCCCGGCCTTGCTTTCAGAGTTTGAGAACAATGGTGGGTACCAGCTGCTGCTGCAAGTTCTTCTCAGGTAAGTCGTTTACAGCCATGTGGCCCCAAAAATAAAACCCACAAACATGACCCACATTTTATCATGGGTCATTTCGTAGAAAAAGAGGTGCAGGAGCTCATTAGCATAACTCATTAGCATA
>NW_015159827.1:48684-52017 GCF_001447785.1 Gekko japonicus
CTTGTTGCCTGTGCCCGCCCCCTGGGCTCTTTACTGCCGGAGCTCCGCTCCTCTGCGCTCCTGCAGGAAATGACCCCTGCCTTTTATTAGGGCCAGCCCAAGCTTTTGAGTTACCCAGAGCTCTTCACCAGGCCAAATGTTAAAAAAGAAACAGAGGGAAAACACAGATCTGGAGCATAATGTTTGGAGGGAAGGCGACAGCCGATAGCCCGATTTTGTTAGCTCTTAGAAGCTATGCAGGATCAGTACTTGGAAGGGAAACCACCAAGGAAGGCTCTGCAGAGGAAGGCAATGGCCAGCCACCTCCGCTTCTCACTTGCTTTGGAAGCCCTTTGCTGGGGTCGACATATGTCGGTTCCAACTTCAAAGCAGATACCTACGTACACAAGCATAATATTTGGGTCATCATGAGCCTCCTCATGCCAGCTTATGGTGGCCTCTGTAGCAACAATTCCCCCCCTCCCAGCCGAGATTCTAATCTCCCCCTTAACCATTGAGATTCCAAGTTCCTTTCCAGAAATCTCTTGGAAGCGATTGCATAGTAGGTCGCCTGCCAAAGCAGCAGTTTCTGCAGTATTGCTCGGTTGTATCTGATTTTCCCAGAAGTTCCTTTGTGTCAACTATGTGTGTTTTTAACTCCTCTATGGCCCTGGTCACACGGGCCGGATATCGTATTGCCCAGTTGCATCTGATTTTCCCATCAGTTCCTTTGCGTCAACTATGTGTGTTTTTAACTCCTCTGTGTTCCTTATTTGGGGTTTCCATCAAGCGGCTCCATGGCATTATTCTGGCTCTGCTCAGATCAGAACCAGACTCTCAGCAGAGACATGGCCCAGTCTGGAATTTGCCTCTCGTGCTCGAAGATCCTCCTCTTCCGCTAGAGCTTTCTAATCAGAATTTTGGGCATTGCCCCGTGTGACCCAGCAAAAGAAGATATTTCTCTATTTAGAACAGCAGAGCAGAAGGCAGCGTTTTCTTTCAATGTATACTCGGTCTGGTTTTCTTTCTTCTTGAAGGCCCCGTATGCATCTTCCTATTTCAGGGGTCCCCGGCCTTCCCCACCTTTGGAATTCCGACACAGCGGGTGGTGGGTGTGACCACAAAATGGCTGCTTGCGGGGAGAGGAGCCCCAGTGCAGGAGACGTGAGGGAAAATTTGAACAGATATGCGGGGGTCAGAGCTAGACTCTCAGCAGAGACATGGCCCAGTCTGGAATTTGCCTCTCGTGCTCGAAGATCCTCCTCTTCCGCTAGAGCTTTCTAATCAGAATTTTGGGCATTGCCACGTGTGACCAAGCAAAAGAAGATATTTCTCTATTTAGAACAGCAGAGCAGAAGGCAGCATTTTCTTTCAATGTATACACGCTCTGGTTTTCTTTCTTCTTGAAGGCCCCATATGTATCTCCCTGTTTCAGGGTTCCCCAGCCTTCCCCACCTTTGGAATTCCGACACAAGGGGTGGTGGGTGTGACCACAAAAATGGCTGCTGTGGGGAGAGGAGCCCCAGTGCAGGAGAGAAGAGGGAAAATTTGAACAGATACGCCGGGGGGGGAGTGTGAGAGAGAATAAAAGTCTCTCCTCTCCCCATCTGCTGCCCGGTCTGCACAGCCAGTCAGAAGCCCTGCTGGAGAGGAGCCCCACCCAGCCCCACCCACTTCCTCAAGGCACCAGGGGGGGGTGGGCGCGACATTCAGGACCACTCCCCTGTTGTGTTAAGCTGCTCTGGAGGAGGGTGGCCTTAGGCCCCATGGAGGTCCTTTGCTGCAGGTTCCACCTCGGCTAGATCTCCAGGAATTTACCAACATGGAGTTGGCAACCCTATTAAAGGGACTCCTTTTGTAGCATAGTTCTGCCCTGGCTTTAGAGACCCAGTTTGGTGTGGCGATTAGGAGTGTGGACTCTAATCTGGAAGAACCGGGTTTGATTCCCCACTCCTCCCCATGCAGCCAGCTGGGTGACCTTGGGTCAGTCACAAGTTGTCTCAGAGCTGTTCTCTCAAGGGCAGTTCTCGAAAGAGCTCTTTCAGCCCCACCTACCTCGCAGGGTGTCTGCTGTTGGGAGAGGAAGGGAAAGGAGATTGTAAGCCGCTCTCCTTTGGGTAGTGAAGGGCGGGGTATAAATCCAATCTCTTCTTCTTCTTTATTGATATATTAATTGTCCCTGAGCCTTCCCTGTTTCATAAACTGTTCATCTCTTTCATTACATTTGAATCAGGGTTCCTTCGCTGCAGCAGGCATTTCCATCCTGCAGTCTCCGGTATCCACAGAGACTTGGTGGAGCACCTCAAAAATTCTTGTCCTTAGGAACTGTCACTGTAAATAGGAAGCCCATCAGAAAATCCATCGGGTGGGGTGTGGTTCTTTTCCCTGATTTCGGGTGAGAGGGGCATATCCGGATGCAAATGCGGCCTTTGGCTTTTGACTGGATGTGCGTTCCATCTGCCTCCTGGCCAGAATGTGCACGAGTATGTACATATGACCACCCATTTTCCCCGCAAGTAAATTGGATAAAATCAGACAGAAAATGAATTTGGAAGAATTGTTCTAGCCAGCTGGCGTTGATAATGCCATCTGGTCCCTGTGTCAGTGAGAATCTCTATGGGGAGTTTACTGTTCTCCACCATTTTCTTTTCTTTGTAAGTACACCAGTGTGTGGGCCCTACATTTGAATTGGGTCTGTGGTGTGGTGGAGAGACGGGGGGGGGGCATTTGTTTCATTATTGTGCAATAATGTTGTTTACTTTATTTATATCCCACCCTTCTTACACGGGTCTCCTCTCCTCCATTTTATTCTCACAACAACCACCCTGTGAGGTAGGTCAGGCTGAGGGTGTGTGATTGGTTCAAGGTCAGCCAGTGAGCTTCCAAGGCAGAGCAGGGATTCGAACCCAGGGTTCCCAGATGCTAGTCTGAGACTCCAACTGCTACTCCACATTGGGGTTTTTTTCTGATCTAAACAGCCCTAGAAAGGAGCTACTTGCACCTGGTGGGGCAAACCCTGTGTGTTGTCAGAGGCCTTCACCACCACCATCATCATCCAGACTCCCGTGCTGCCATAAAGGCAGGTGTCCATCTTTTTATACAAACCCTGTGGCCATTAGTGCTGGAGAACATAAGAGAACATAAGAGATGCCAGTGTTGGATCAGGCCAATGGCCCATCCAGTCCAACACTCTGTGTCACACAGTGGCCAGAAATACCAGGGGCCATCAGGAGGTCCACCAGTGGGGCCAGGACATTAGAAGCCCTCCCACTGTTGCCCCCCCCCAAGCACCAAGAAGACAGAGCATCACTTGCCCCAGAGCCCCTATCTATACCTTGTGGCTAATAGGGGCCA
>NW_015159827.1:52384-55626 GCF_001447785.1 Gekko japonicus
CCCCCCCCCCTCACACTACCATTTCTGCCCCCACCCCAATCTGCCTGTGACCCTTTCCCTGCCTGCTCACAATCCCTTCGCTCTCCCGATCGGCTCTGCATGCTCCTTCCGTAACGGCACCAGGCTGGGAGGGCTGGTGCTGTGACCATAAGGGGGGGCACTGCTTGTACCACCCCCACACTTTCCCCTGGTGGTGTGCCAGGCAGGCCAGGTGGCCTGGAGGGGGAAGTGCTTGCAAGTGAGTGGGCAAGTAAATGGCATCCAGGCAAGGGGCAGAGGATGTGTGCCGGTGAGGGTCAGGGGCAGGGCTGCCAGCTCTGGGTTGGGAAATACCTGGATATTTAGTGGGTGGAGCCTGAGGAGGGTGGTGTTCAGGGAGAGGAGAGACTTCAGTAGGGTATAGTGCCGTAGAGTCTACCTTCCAAAGCAGCTGTACTGGTGTAGCTTCCCCAGGAGTCACGGGCTGGGGTCTAGCAGGGCAGGTCACAGGCAAAGTTGACAGAGGGTAACCAAAGCCCAGTCCAAGGTCAGGGGTTCCAGAATCCCAGGCATCAAGTCCAAGTCCAGTCCAAGGTCCAGAAAAGTTGGTTGTCAGGTCTAGTTCAAGGATGCAGTGGTCCAGTAGCAGCAAGGTTGGTTGTTCAGTACCAAATTGGACTTCTTGCATCCACAAACTACTGCTTCTCCTGGCCGAATCTGTAGTCAAGTCTTCATGAGCTAAATTCCCAGCCAATTCCTTGGCAGTCATCCCAAAACTACTAATTCGTCTCTTTAATGAACAGTTGATGACAGGCCATGAATCTTGCACTTCTCCTTTCTTGCAACTCTAAGCATCTCTGACTGTGTCGGTGCTGCAAGGGTGTGGGTAAGCTAGGTGTGGTGGAGGTGGCTGCTGAGGCCTTGTTTACTGCTTCAGAGTTACAAGGGGTTGGCTGTGACTCCTGATCAGCTGGTAACCTGATCTCTTGTTGTTCTCCTTCTGTCTCAGAGCCAGCTGCAGCCGGCTGTTCAAGTACCAGCTCAGGGCTAGCAGATAGCTCTTTGTCTGAGAAATCTGAGCCATCACTCAGCACAGACTGACTGATGACACCGGCCATTTTCTCCAGGTGAACTTGTATCTGTCACCTGGAGATTCATCATAATAGCAGGAGATCTTCAGCAACCACCTGGAGATTACCAGCCTTCATCAGTAGGCCCTCCCAGAATCCCTGGGCCCTGGCAGATGCCCTATCTCAAGGTATGCTGATGCTGGCCTGTCAAGGTTGCTGATCTCCAGGTGGTGGTATCAATATAAAGACACTCCAGGAATGAATTACGAACAAAAGCAGAATGATTATATTGTACAAAACAGTTCAAACAATTTTAAATCTTTGTTAAAGTTCCAAGCCCTTATATATTCTTAAAGAGCTAGTATAAAAAAGTTGTTGTTGTTGTTGTTCAGTCGCACAGTCGAGTCCGACTCTTCGCGACCCCATGGACTAGGATTAAAAAGTACTTAATACAAAGGGAAAACTCTAAATGAAGTCCACAAATCCTTTGTATAAAAAACTTCAGGAGAACAAAGGTTCTACGTCTTGCAGGAGTAGCAGCTATACATGGCTGGCTTCATTACCGCATTTGCCAGGAACAGAGGTGGGATCTTTAAATTAAACACCTTGATCCCTAATGGTTTGAACACTGAATTTGATTTAAGTTGTTTCTTATACAATTCTGTTGGCTGTATAACAAGTATGTTGTTTCAGGTCAGTTTTCCTTCCTTTGGTTTACCCACCAGTTTCATTAGAAATTTTATTCTTAGAAATGTAAAAATGTAAAATAGGATATTATGTACTGATGCAAGTTGTGTCAGAATATTGTGACTCCAGGTTGCCAGTATATACTTAATGGTGAATGTTGAGTGCTCACCACCACCACCACTATTGTAGAAGCCTAATCGGCAGAAAGAGAACATGTCAGCGGGGCGATTGGAAAACTAGTTGAAGGAGAATTTTTGAAACTTTATTTCAGTGAGTACGTATGTGCTGATAACTGGGGATGTAGTAAATATGTTATAATATTGTGGATGTGACACAGAAGTATATTTTCAGTTTCACAGCTAAAGAGTACCAGCTATCTGAAGAAGCAGAATGCGAACGTGGTAATGAAGCCAGCCGTGTATAGCTGCTACTCCTCCAAGACGTAGAACCTTTGTTCTCCTGAAGTTTTTTATACAAAGGATTTGTGGACTTCATTTAGAGTTTTCCCTTTGTATCAAGTGCTTTTTGATCCTAGCTCTTTAAGAATATATAAGGGTTTGGAACTTTAACAAAGATTTAAAACTGTTTGAATCCTTTTGTACAATATAATTTTTCTGCTTTTGTTCGTAATTCATTCACCAAGTGTCTTTATTTTGATACACTCTCCTCCCGTGAGCTCTCGTTTTGATATACGACCTCCAGGGAGTGGCTGGAGATCTCCTGGAGTTAACTACTGACCTCCAGACAGCAGAGATCAGTTCCCCTGAAGAAAATGGATACTTTGAAAGGTAGACTTTACAGCAATACGCTCCACTGAAGTCCCTCTTCTCCATAAGCTCCTATCTTCCCCATATTCCCCCCCCCCCAAATCTTCAGGAATTTCCCAACCAGGAGCTGGAAGCCCTGTCTGCAGTGCCCGGCCAGTGAGTCCAAACTTCTCT
This sequence comes from Gekko japonicus, assembly GCF_001447785.1. Lineage (NCBI taxonomy): Eukaryota > Metazoa > Chordata > Lepidosauria > Squamata > Gekkonidae > Gekko > Gekko japonicus. The sequence goes on from NW_015159827.1 coordinate 55,062, forward strand.
CTTGTGCTTCAGGGCACATTGCCTCCCCTGTATCCCACAAGTTTGGATTGAAGTTTGGGGTTTGTCTGTTTGCTTATAAATAAAATCGGTCCACGAGCACCGCTTGCGCTCAGGCATCCTGTCCTGAAGCAGCAGCCTTGAAGTCAACATTGTGCTGATGGAAATTCTTCCACAGCTGTGAAAGTTGGAACACTTTCCCTATGAGGAAAGGTTAAAGTGCTTAGGGCTCTTTAGCTTGGAGAAACAATGACTGAGGGGTGACATGATCAAGGTTTACAAGATTATGCATGGGAAAGAGCAGGTAGAGAAAGAGGTACTTTTTTCCCTTACTCACAATACAAGGAATCGTGGGCACTCCATGAAATTGCTGAGCGGTCGGGTTAGAACGGATAAAAGGAAGTCCTTCTTCACCCAAAGAGTGATTAACATATGGAATTCACTGCCACAGGAAGTGGTGGTGGCTACAAGCATGGACAGCTTCAAAAGGGAATTAAATAAGCACAAGACGGGGACCCGCGATACTCGCGGGGGGGGGAGAAGAGCTCTGTCTCCTCCATCCCCCCGC
>NW_015159827.1:55745-58414 GCF_001447785.1 Gekko japonicus
GCATTTTTGTGCACACGTGGGGACTGGCCCACATGTGCACAAACCTCCCCCTCCCTCCCAAGTGCCCCCGGAGCGCTGATTTAAGCGATCCGCACTCCGGGGGCAACTTGGCTATTAGATATATAGATATGGAGCAGAGGTCCATCAGTGGCTATTAGCCACAAGGTATAGATAGGGGCTCTGGGGCAAGTGATGCTCTGTCTTCTTGGTGCTTGGGGGGGGTCAACAGTGGGAGGGTTTCTAGTGTCCTGGCCCCACTGCTGGACCTCCTGAGGGCACCTGGTATTTCTGGCCACTGTGTGACACAGAGTGTTGGACTGGATGGACCTTTGGCCTGATCCAACATTGGCGTCTCTTATGTTCTTATGTTCTTATGTTATCGATACCATCCTCTTGTTTGCAGGTACGATGGGCCACTGTATGGCAAAGCAGACACAAGTCTCCAAGAAACACTGGACATCTTGACGCAACTCACCACTTGTGGGCAAACAGAGCTGAAGGTTTCGGACAATGTGGCCCACCCGCAGCTGCCACAGTTTAGTGTGGAACAGCCCCCTCCCACTGGTATGTATCTGGAGGCCAGGAGGGCAAGAGAGGAGAGTGTAGATGCCAGCCGCATAGGAAAGAGGGTGTGTGGTGGAGGTGTACGCCTGGGGATTTAGCCACGTCCTGGGAGGTGAAAAGGTGTTCCATGCCCGGTCACTCTGGCCTTCCAAAGCTGCCACCAGTGTCTGTGGGGATGAAAACTTTTTTTAAAAGTTACCTGTAGCCACCTTTTCATCTGACAAAAGGTCAGATGACAGAGGTCAGTTCCCCTGGAGGAAATGGCTGCTTCAGAGGGCAAACCGCATGGCACGGCATCCCTGCCCAGCCTCTGTCCCCAAATCTCTAGGAATAGCCCAGCCTGGAGTTGGCAACTGTATATATGTACTGAAGACAATGGCTCCTGTTGTTGAGGAACTTTGACACAGTTGGCTTGAAGAGGCTTCAGCTTATACATGCTAGTGAATTTCCCTTTCCTGTTACGCACAGTTGTAGGATTCCTTTTTAATCCACACTCCACAGGGGGGCCCTTCCCATTCCCAGAGCAGAGCCTCTTGTGGCCATTACTGGGACTTCACTAGTCTCTGGGGTTACCAGAAGGGCCAATGGACGTGCATCAAAGGTCCCAGCAGTTCAATTATCTGTTCCTTGGTTCTTTTAATAAATGGAATGTGTCAGAAGGGTGCTTTCATTGAAAGAAGCAGGGTTGTTGTTCATTGCATTGTTTATTATATGCATTGTCTTGTCTGTACAACATTGCTTTTACATTCTAGTTAAGTCCAGAAGGACTTTTTTGAGTCAGGGGCAAGTGGGGTTTGTCAGTCTGCAGCCAAGGAGTCCCTGGCAGAACTGGTTGGTCTTGATTTTGTTTCCACAGGAAACAGAGTGAGAAACCTGAAGGCTTTCCAGGTGCTTGAATCTCTCTTTCGGAAGACTGACAACCCATCCCTTGGCCGGCGTATCTTGCTGGCTATCGAGTCCATCTGGGCCTGGGACCCCATGAACTTCTTTCTCCTTGAATGGTCGCTGCAGCCCATCTCCCAGTTCGTCGGCCTCCTGCCCCTCAAGCCGCCCCCGATCCAGACGCAGTTCTTCCAGATGGTCGAGTCGGTGGTTCTGGATCTCTTCTACATCCCTCATGACATCCTGAAGGAGATCCAGACTTTGGTCAAGGAGAATGCGGACCCACTCAGTACCTCCATGGCCCTGCGCTGCCTCTACAACATTAGCCAAAGGGACGTGCTCTTCACAGACATCTTCCGAGACTCCGGGCTCTTGGGGATGCTGCTGGCTCAGCTGCGCAAAGAAGCAAAAATACTGAGAAGGAAAGGTACACTGGGCTTTTCTCTATATATATATCAGGGGTCCCCACCGTGGTGGTCGCTGATACCTTTTCTGGCGTCCCCCAAGTGTTTTCAGAAAGTGTGCCTGGCTAGGTGGGCCTTTTGCCCAGCAAGGGTTTTCATTGGCCTTAGGAGTTTTGATCTGCTGTGCAGGTTTTTTGAAAATGTTACTGCAACGATTCCTTGTTTATGGGTGTGTGTCTCTTTAAAAGTTTGATTGCATGTGATAGTCTAGAGTGCTTGAAGAGGCAAATGTGGTGTGATTGGTGAGTGACAGAGAGGGGGAGGGGTTTTGGAAGTGATGCTGTGTGGATGGATATGTATGTCTATCAGGAGCAGTGTTCCCTCTAAGCTGAGTTAGTGTGAGCTAGCTCACAGTTTTTTACCCTTCGGCTCACACATTTCTGTCTTAGCTCAGGAAGGAGGGCTCCAGAGCAAACTAATTTATGCAGTAGCCGGATCTCTGGCTCACAACTTTAATGCCAGCAGCTCACAAAGTAGAATTGTTGCTCACAAGACTCCATAGCTTAGAGGGAACATTGATCAGGAGTGACAGTTTGAGGTTTTGACAGTTGAAGAGTGACAGTTGATGAAGACAGTGGTGTTTAGGAGTTCGTTCTGAAGTCTGTGAGAGAAGCAGTCTGTGTGTGTGCAGTTAAGAACATCTGAGGTTGTTCTGAGAGAATAGTAAAATGTAAATGAAAGTAATTGAAGACAAAGTTTAGGAAAGGCTGTATGTCCTGGAGAGAAACAGTGAACTTACATGACCTTGAGTTAAAGTTA
>NW_015159827.1:58530-63031 GCF_001447785.1 Gekko japonicus
GCCATTTTGTGGCTGGCTCCACCTCCTGCAGGAGGCATTTTATAGCTGCGCCCACCATGCTGTGTCAGAATTCCAAAGGTGTTCACAGTCTCAGAAAGGTTAGGGACTCAGGGTCTTTGTGCATAAAAATCTGTCCTAGCCAGGCCTTATCTGCTCCAAGCCTCAGCTTTCACTGAAAACTATCACCAATGTCCTGGCTGATAACATGGAAGAGGGTGGCTGGCTGGCAACCATTTGTGCTGGCTTCTTGCAGAACTGGGTTCCCCAGTGTCCGGGAGCCTGTGCTGAGTACCAAAGGCCAGAAATTAATAATAGAAAGGTATTAAAGGTGCGTGTATAACGATCACAAACATCAAAAGTATGGAAATTAATTGTAATTACAGTATAAAATATGTGAAAGATCAAAAAGGTGATAAGGAATAAGGTTGTGCCACAATAACATGAAGATGAATTTTTTGTCGTTCATTACAACAATAATATTAACAGGCATAAAAACTTGCAACAGCATGTACTGTAAAATAAACAAGCTGAACAGGAGACTGCAACAAAATACAGTCTTATCACTGCTATAACAGCTGTCTCTTTAGACATGAACCTATATTATCTGTCCTTGAAATGATTATGGTGCCTACGCTTTATGAATTGTTTGTAAGGCTCTGGCCCTCAGATTATCAGTATAAGGTAATTTTGACTAATGAAGATTGAAGCTTTGTGAATTGCACTGCATGATTTGTAAAAAGTTTTTTTACAAGTGATGAAGGAACATACCAAAACAGGAATCCAACCGGCATCCTGTGTTTTGTTGTGGTCCCCAGTTCAGCTTGTTTATTGTATAGTACATGCTGTTGCACGTGTTTATGCATGTTAATACTATTGTTGTAAAGAACAAAAAAAATCATCTTAATTAATGCTATTGTGGCACAACCTTATTCCTTACCATCCTTTTCATATTTTTGATGCTTGTGAAGTGATCATTATACACGCACCTGTAATACCTTTCCATTCTTAATCTCTGATCTCTGGTACTCAGGACCCTTATTTCCCTGTTATTTTTTGACAGCTAGTGTTGCCAACTCCAGGTGGGGAAATTCCTTGAGATTGGGGTTGGAGTTGTGGGGAGAGAGGTCTGGGGAAGGGAGGGACCCCCATTGGTGATAAGGCTGTAGAGTCGGCCTTCCCAAGCGGCCGTTTCCTCCAGGGAAACTGATCTCTGTCATCTGGAGATCCTTTGTGATCCTGGGAGATCTCCGGGCACCACCTGGAGGTTGGTGATTGAAAAGTACACAGACGGAGAGTGATTTCAGCAAAGCGTACTTTATTCAGTCAGGAACAAGACAGCTTTGGCTGGCTTGCAGGCCGGCTTATATTCCCCAAGAAACCGCCACCCAAAACACACCCCTACTTCCCTATAGGTTATTTACAGTGGCCGAGAGTCCCATTGGCTTCTCGGCCGGGAACCTAGCCCCCTGATTGGAGTGCGCTAGGATCCGCATAGTCCATTGTCTCTTGGAGCGAAGCTCTACCGTTGTCCCTGGACATGTCTGGACTTGTCAGGACTTGATACACTACAGCGATGCAACTGGTAGCCCTCCTCCCATTTCTAAGCCCACCTGCCTCCGAACCCGATGGGAATGCCAAGCCCGAAATCTTGTCCCATCCTGGGTGCATTTACCACAACTGGAGGCAACATTTCCTCCCCGTCCATCCGTATCTCGGTCGAGAAGGAAGCGTGTATGCACGCATGCTTTGGCCTCACAAGGTGCTCGTTTTTGGTAGCAGCTGACTCTGTTTGCATTGCAGGGGGGAACCCCCCCCCTTTTCAGCAGTCATGCTGAGGTCCAGTTAATGTTGCCAACTCAGGGTTCAGAAATTCCTGGAGATCTGGGGAGGAAGCCTTGGGAAGGGTGGGATTTGGGAAGGGGGGAGACCTCAGTGGGGTACCACACCACAAGAGTCCACCCTCCCAAAGCAGACATTTTCTCCAACCTCTGTCACCTGGAGATCAGTTGCCATTCTGGGAGATCTCCGGGCCCCCTCCTGGAGGCTGGGAATTTCACAACCTGGAGTTCGCAACCCAAGGTGTAATGTCATGAGATCCGGATTTGGGGACTGAAACAATTTGGACATTTCCCCCCAAAAGGGGGGGTGTTATTTCCCTGTAGCTGACCCTGCCAGAGTGGGTGGGCGGCTTTTCTCCTTTGCACCTTCGCTGCTTCCTTGGCACTTTCCTGGAATGTGCTGCTGCCCCACCCCCTTCTTTTGCCCACCCCCAGCACCGACTGCAGGTGACCACCTGCCTTTCTCCCACTTGTCATGGCCATGCCTTCGGTTCACCAGACATTTCATAAAAGTGAGAAATCTTGGGTTTCTTTTGAGGAGTTAGTTTATTCCCCCTCCCCTTTTTGAATTCAATAACCCACCCTCAGGGTTAACGCTCAGGAGACTGGTCTGGTTTCTTTGTACGCAGGTGGAGCCCAAACACCGGGAGGTCAAGAGCACACCACGGAAAAAGAGCTGGTCAGTAGGATGCTGAAGATGGTGACCGTCCTCCTGGTGGGGTCTGTTAGGAACACTGGTAAGAGCGGTCCAAACCTCTCCAGGTCTCAACACTATAGCAGCCATATGCGATATCCCCCCACACACACACAAACACACACAACTTCCCTCAGTGTGCTGTACATCAAGATCTCACTGTCCCGATCACAGGCTCTAAACTGAACCTGTGGCTGGAGAATGGCCTCCATTTTCTACTGGAACCTCACCTTCCATCCTTGGCAGAGATCTGGTTCAGGCAGGGCCCACTGCCACCCAGACGGTCCTCGCTCCCCCCCCCCAACCTGGAATTGAACTGTCTTTGGGGGAGGCGCAGGCCTGTAGCTACGGTGGGGCTTTGGGGGTCTCTGCCTCCTTTCTTAAAGTAGTTGACTAATTCCCACACTGAGCAAGGGGGTTGGAGTAGGTGACCTCTGGGATCCCTTCTAACTCTGTGGCAAGGAACTGGTCTCCTTTCAGAGAGTTTTCCTGCCCAAGGGTTAGCTTTCTTGACCATAGCAGTCATTACCTCCACCAGCTTGTTATCAGAATTATTGCTCAGGCTGGCAGAAGTGATTAACTCGCAGCAACTGAAAACCGTCATCTAAAGTGGTTGACAGCTTGCAATTTAGAGATCTAGCCTGATAACAGCTTTCTATTGGCTAAATGGCTTTTCTTTCTGCACTGAGAACTTCAGCCCCCACCAGAAAAAAACTCTTCTCCACAAGCCACAAAATTCTGGCTACTTGCCTGGGGAGGCGTGTGGCCATGCGCCTCTAATGCATTACCTTCTGCCTTTGCTTCCCAAGGAAGTTTCTCTCAGTTTTGTGCCTTCCTTGCTTTAGCAGAACTGACAGAATGTTGGGCCTAGGCTACAGACGAGTGCCAACCGACCTGCAAGTCGTGAAGGATGCACATTTCCTTGTGGGGGGCCTCCTCTGCGTGGCATGGCTTTCAGTGGATTTTGTATTCAAAGGCTCATCTTTCCTTAGAAGGCAAAGCAGTGCACATGCACGAGGATGACCATCTGGTTTGTTCCTCTTGGGCCTGGCAGAGGAGACGTTGTACGTGGTGTTCATCAAAGGGTGCGCACGTTCGGACAGTGGGGATCTGGGCCGCCACCACACCTTTATGGCCCTTGAAAATGTCCCTTATAGGTTAAAGAATCAGCTGCATGAGGGCACAATGGTAGCGCAATATCCAGCGATGCATGGATGGAGCTTTATTTTACGCCCTTTTACACAAAAGGTAGATTCTGCTGCCTCAAAACAGTTCAAACAGCTGTCAGGCAGGTTTGTCCCCTTCTGCCTTTGCTTCCCAAGAAAGTTTCTCTCAGTTTTGTGCCTTCATCTTGCTTTAGCAGAACTGACAGAATGTTGGGCCTAGGCTACAGACGAGTGCCAACCGACCTGCACGTGGTGAAGGATGCACATTTCCTTGTGGGGGGCCTCCTCTGCGTGGCATGGCTTTCAGTGGATTTTGTATTCAAAGGCTCATCTTTCCTTAGAAGGCAAAGCAGTGCACATGCACGAGGATGACCATCTGGTTTGTTCCTCTTGGGCCTGGCAGAGGAGACGTTGTACGTGGTGTTCATCAAAGGGTGCGCACGTTCGGACAGTGGGGATCTGGGCCGCCACCACACCTTTATGGCCCTTGAAAATGTCCCTTATAGGTTAAAGAATCAGCTGCATGAGGGCACAATGGTAGCGCAATATCCAGCGATGCATGGATGGAGCTTTATTTTACGCCCTTTTACACAAAAGGTAGATTCTGCTGCCTCAAAACAGTTCAAACAGCTGTCAGGCAGGTTTGTCCCACGAAACTGCTTGGGTACTTTAAGCCCAACATCCTGTTTGTCCACATTTGCTTCACTAAGCCTCTTGTGATGCCTCGTAGCCCAGTTTCCCCCTGAAATCCAGCAATCCATTTCTTCCCCTCATTGCCGGGCCAATTTCTTCTCTCCCCTCTC
>NW_015159827.1:63044-63230 GCF_001447785.1 Gekko japonicus
AATCTAGTCAGTCTTCAAGAGGTTATCATTAAACTGCAGTGGATTGGCAACTGGATGTGAGCACGACCCAGTGAACTAGCTGCCCTTCTTTAATCCTTTAGTGGTCCTCCGGGATTATGGGATGGTTCCCTACATCAAGATCTTTCTGGACGATGCGCTGTACCGAACGGACACACTGAGGATCCT
>NW_015159827.1:63474-63615 GCF_001447785.1 Gekko japonicus
CCTAGCGCTCAATTTGCAGTCAGCAAAATGCCATTCTTTAAAATGGATAATTCAATAAAACACGTCTGGAGCAAAAGCGGAGCAAGATATACACGAATGAGGTTGCTTGGTAGGCAAGAAACATTTAAGACTAAGGTGCAG
>NW_015159827.1:64371-64609 GCF_001447785.1 Gekko japonicus
CCAGTCTCATTAGCTCTCAAAAGCTAAGCAGGATCAGTGAGTCCTGGGATGGGATACTGTTGTACATATTAGATTCCATGTCAAAAAATGAAGTCAAATGAGGAGGTAGATCTATGTTTTATTTCAATTAACAAGAAAACAGTTGGACCAAATAGTCCATCCAAAATTGACTACTTTCTTCTCAGCATATTCAGGAAATATGCTTCAATTAACAGGAAAAACCATTGGACCCAATAAC
>NW_015159827.1:64911-67201 GCF_001447785.1 Gekko japonicus
GAAAAACTATTTGGACCCAATAACTCATCAACAATTGAGATCTTTCTTCTTTTTCTTCTTCATCTTCTTCTTCTTGAACATATTCTGAACATATTCAGGAAATTGACAACTTTCTTCTTTTTCTTCTTCATCTTCTTCTTGAGCATATTCTGAACATATTCAGGAAATACATGATATTTTATACATGGACTGACATCATCAAGAAAACAATATTCAAAGAGCATAATTGGTTACAAAAGACAGTGGTAATTTGAGTAATAATCCTCTGATTGGCCAGATGTACCTGCATAAATCTAAACGTTTACTTAACCTAATCTAAAATGATAATGTGGGAGGATTCTTCATACCCTAAACAAAAGTATTTTTTACTGATACGAGACTGAAATCTTCTCTGACCCAGACATTGCAAGGTTTAGCCCTTAAGAACTACAGAATCATGAACTTTGTACCTATTATGTTGTCTGCTAACAATATCAGACCTACAAGAGGAAAGCCTTCTATATAACAGGCCTTTTCTAACATCCTAATAAAATATTACTTAAGAATAAATCTATAAAAACCAGAGAAATATGAATAATCAGAAAAGGGGGAAATCTTTATAGTCCCATCTCTACTACAATACCCTCAAGGAAGTCCAGGGTCGCTCTGCAGAGACAGGCGATGGGAAACCACCTCTGATCGTCTCTTGCCTTGAGAACCCTACAGGGGTTGCAGTAGTTGGCAGCGGCAATATTGTCCCCGCCAGATGGAGAAGAAGGATACAACAGTGAGCGATGCTGAAGGTCGCTGAGAGGCCTGAAGAGCTAACGGGGATACACTCTCCCATCAGCAGTCCAGGTCTTTAAACGAGGTGACCGAGACAGCTTTGATTCCATGATCTGGGTGGAACCAGAATTGAAGATAGTCCAGAAACACCTGGAGGGCAGTGCTGTTTTGCAGCGGCTCTGACCTTTCCTGGCAGACGGGTCTCAGGAGCAGAGGTCATTTCGGGGGGGACGCGGGGGAATGCAGTTCCCCCGGGTGAGGTGCAGGGGGTGGGGCACATGATGAAGCCCCGCCCCCTGCTTCCGGCCGCCCCGCTTCCAGCCCTCATTCAGCCAGGAGGAGGCAGGAGAAGAGGGAGGGTAAGTTGCTTCCTCCCCGCCTCTGCCCACCCCTGCCTGCCTGGGGCCAGGGAGGGCCTTGGCGGGGCTTCCTCGCACTCCCGCTAGCCTTGCAGGTCCACTGCCGGGCCCCTGATGTCAGGGGGTGTGGCATATGCTAATGAGTTATGCTAATGAGTTCCCCTAGCTCTTTTTCTATGAAATGATCCCTGCTCAGGAGAATTTTTGGCCTTTGGTTATCTCTTGGGTTCCATTTTCTCTCCCGTGCTATTTAGTATAAACCCAATGAGAAGCCACCTGGAGATCTAAAACACAGTGCCGTCAATATAAAGAGAGGTCTTGTGGCAACTTGAAGACTATTCCAGTGTAAGCAAAATAGTTGCCATCAATTTCTGCGTGACACACAATCTCTCTCTCTCTCTCTCTCTCTCTCTCTCTCTCATCAACCTCAAGGCAGGTGTGGAAACCCATAATTGGACTCTGGAGGTGGTGGAGGGTTGGGTGTGAGCAAACCGAAGCTTAATCCTCTCAGTCAAGACGGAGATGACGTTGGTTGAAATTAAAGCCAATCTAGAATTGGCCTTTCGTCGTCTCCTGGAGAGGATTGTGCATCCCTCCTGATGGATCAGGCTTAGAGCATGAATTGGGGGGGAGGGGTTATTCCTCCTGAACCCTCCCTTCTTGGGAGGAAGGATACTGAGGTCTACAGGTGTGCATGGGAGAAGTTGAGTTTGGTGTGCCGCTAGCAGCGGTATGTGCCCCGGTAACATCCACTTTGAATTACTGTATTATGATCCTGTTGGGGGCTGCCCTTGAGAATTTTTCAGGTGTTCCGTGGGGTCCAGTAGAGCATCTACCTGGACCCTACCACCATGTCCATGTTGTCTTGAGAGCCAGTTTGGTGTAGTGGTTAAGTGCACGGACTCTAATATGGGAGAACCGGGTTTGATTCCCCACTCCTCCACTTGCACCTGCTGATGTGACCCTGGGTCAGTCACAAGCTCTGGCACAGCTGTCCTTGAAAAAGAGCAGTTTCTGTCAGAGCCCTCTCAGCCCCACCTACCTCACAGGGTGTCTGTTGTGGGAAGGGGAAGGGAAAGGAGTTTGTAAGCCGCTCTGAGACTCCTTCGGGTAGAGAAGGGTGGGGTATAAATCCAATCTCCTCCTCCTCCTCTTCCTCTTCTTCT
>NW_015159827.1:67212-96347 GCF_001447785.1 Gekko japonicus
TTCAACTTCTTCCTCCTCTTCTTCCTCTTCTTCTTCCTCTTCTTCCTCTTTTTCTTCTTCTTCTTCTTCTTCTTCTTCTTCCTCCTCTTCTCTTTCTCTATGCACTGCTGCATCTGCTGCCAGTTTGCACCCATGTCCTGTTCTAAAGGCTTGTGCTCAGTTTTAATACCCTAAACAGCTTAGGGCCACGATACGCAAAAGAGGACGTCTGGGGCCGAAGTTGGCATCTGGTACAGTGTTTTATGCGGTGCCATCAGTAAAGGAGGACAGGCTGAAGCAGAGTCTCTCTCTCTCTCTGAATTCTTATTTCATAGGAAAATACAAGTTTAAGGAAAGAAAACAATATCCCAAAGTTAAAAACATACATTTGTACCAATTTTTATAAATGGCACGCACCTCCTTAATATCTGTAGAAAATAAAAAAAAACAAATGGCAGTTGCACCAGAACAGAACCGTGTGGAACCGTCCACAGGGTCCTGCTAGAACAGGGGTCCCCAGTCTTTTTGATCCTGCCGGCACCTTTGGAATTCTGACTCAGGGTGGTGGGCCACAAAATGGCTGCCGCAGGAGGCGGAGCTAGCCCTAGAGCGGCTGCTACCTGAGGTACACCCAACTGCAAAATTACTGCGGCAAAAGGCGGAGCTGCATACACAGCGGAAGTCCACATGCAGGGGAGAAGAGGGGCAATCAGAAAGTACATGGGGAGAGAGAAGAAGCGAACGCCGTGGTGGCAGTTGCCGCTAGAACAGTGTTGCTTTAATCTGCAGTGGCCAGTCATGAGCCCTGCTGGGGAAGAGGCCTACCTGGCCCCACCCACTTTCTAAAAACACTGTGTGGGCGCCAAGAGAGGGGTCCGCTGGAGTCATGGCGCCCCTCATCACCACGTGCTGGAATATGGCAGCGGGAGAGGATGTTCGTAACCAGCTACGTTTCCCCATTCCGTGGTCTTCTCGTGTATGGCCCAGGCAGGGAAGGGGAGTGGGGAGAAATGGGATTTTGGAGTCAAATTAAGAATGTGGCTGAGAAGCACGGGCAGGAACGGATATTGCCGTAGCCCGAACAATCACATTTAAGTCCAAGTTTATTGCTAGCCTAAACTGGTATTAAAAAAAGAAATGCGGCTTCGATGCCTAATTCTGACAAATTATAACTGTGTTAATATATAATGTAAGAAAATGAATTCATTATCTCCCGCCTTCGGGACCGTGATTACATTATGTGCAAATTCAGATTGATTTGCTAATATATATTTAGCTGTTAAATCCCGGGCTCAAATGCGATTAGCCCTGCAGTATTCCAGAGTGGCACACGGCAGGCAATTATAAGGAATAACGAATAATGGGATGTGAAAATAAATTCCGTTAGCTGTAACCGAGTTAGGGGTTTCCAGCAGGCAGGCCTTTTATAGATTAAAGCCGGAAGGATGCTAACTCTGAGGCGATTAAATGGTAACAGGGTTAGAGGCAGAAGAAATGTGGTTACGGCTGACCTCGCCAGATATGTGTCAAAGCCGTCCTGATACTTCGAGGTCCAATTTATTAAATTTGTGCCCCACTCAGGGGTCTCTGCCTGGTTTGATACATTAGCATGCAAAACTGAACGACGTTAATAGAGTCTTCCGTCTGTGTTTCTAGCAAGCCCTTTCCCACCCATTTGGAGAATTAAGTGGGGGTGGGGGGGGGTGCTGAGGATACGTGGTCCCCCCCACGAGGTAGACAATAACTCACTCAGAGGCCCTCATGACCAATAGGATGTCAACCCTTTGCAAAGTGGTGGAACTACTTTAGCGGCGTTTTGCAGGCGGAGGGGACCTGGAGACCTCTGGGAAGATTATATGCAGAGGGCTGAGGGTGGCTGACCAGCAAGTGAGGACTGGAGTTCCCCCGGGGCTCTTTTTCTGGGGGAACTTCCGGAACCTCTTCGACAAAACGTTTAAAAGGCCATGAGTTTTCAGTATTCGCATTGAAAACGTCATTTCCCTCTGGAGAGCTCCGGCACCTCTTTTTGCAAGAATAAAAAGCCCTGATTCTGACTGATCTCCAGATGACGGGGGTCAGATCCCCTGAAGAAAATGGCCACTTAGGCGGTCAGGCTCTATGGCGTACCATAGAGTCTAGGAGAAACAAAAGTCCCTTGCCAGGGGCTGTCCACAAAGCTCCAGGAATTTCCCAAACCAGTGTAGGTACACCCAGGGCACTTTTTGTAGAAAAAGCCCAGCAGGAACTCATTAGCATAATAGACCACACCCAACAGCAGGAACTCATTAGCATATTAGGCCACACCACCGATGACACAGCTCATTAGCACATTAGGCCACACCCCCATGTTACCAGAAGTGTGGTCATCCAGCCACACCCACCTTTTGCTTCTTATTCTGTTTACCTTGTTTGTTGTCAAAACCCAGGGCCTTTTTTTTGTAGCAGGAACTCCTTTGCATGTTAGGCCACGCACCCCTAACGTAGCCAATCCTAATGAGCTCCTACTGTTGGGTGTGGCCTATTATGCTAATGAGTTCCTGCTGGGTGTGGCCAACTCGAGAGCCAGCCGGAAGTCCGTTCCTGTGCGTTCCTGCCCCAAAATAGCCCTGGGTACACCGCTAAGAGGATTTACTAGAGGTGGCTGCTTTGACTTTGAAGTCAGGGCTTGCGAGAGGCGACAACTGGATCCCAGATCCCAGAATGAGAAGTGATCAAGCGCTGCAGAGTCCAGCTGACTACTGGGGGGAGGACAGCATCCCCCCCCCACACACACCGGGGCCTCAGAGGCAGTGGTTACCGAACACTGGCTCAGTGCCCGAGCGCACGGAAGCTCAGTTCCCGGCACCACCGTTTCCAGGGGCACGGCTGGGGAAGGAAGGCCTTTGCTAAGTTGGAGGCCAGTCCGTCCGGGGTTAGCCGGCTCAGTTGCCTGGCTCCTCGTAGGGCGGCTCCATAATCACAGATACTGAGGAGGATTCACACACTGTCCTTCGCTGATCCCACGGGCCCCTCTTTAACCAGGGAGAGCAATTGCTGCTGCAGCTTCAGTACAATTCTGTTGTTTGGTTTGGAGTCGCTCGGCTTAAAACTTTTTTTAAAAAGCACCTTTAAAAAATCTTTTAAAAACCACTTTAAAAACTCTCTTGCAAAATATGGCAGGCACTGGCTGAACCCTACCCCACCCCAAATGCGTAAGACAGTGGCCCTCACTCCACCGCTCATGGGGAGCCCCACGTTCACAATGGCTGTTGACCAAAAGAGCCACATTTAGCTTTACTCTTGGCTCAGGGCCTGCCCCTCAGGGAGGCTTGCTAGTTACCCATCCCCAGGGGTCACTTCCTGCAGGAGCGCACAGGAGCGGAGCTCCGGCAGTAAAGAGCCCAGGGGGCGGGAACATGCAATGAGCCCCGCCCCCTGCTCCCAGCAGCCCTCAGTAGGGCCACGAGGAGCAAGAAGCAGCCAGGTAAGTTGCAGAGCCCCCCCCCCGCCCCCCTGTCCAAAACAGTCCAGTGGCACATTTAAGATCAAGTTTTATTCAGGTATAAGCTTTCCCTCCTCTGCGAGGACAGATCCGCACGTTCCCCCCCCCCCAATAGCTAGCAATCCAAAACAGTCCAGTGGAGCCTAAGCAGTGGGTGTTGCCTTCTGAAACACTTCCGGTGATGTCAGGGGGCGTGGCATATGCAAATGAGTTATGGTAATGAGCTCCTGCACCTCTTTTTCTACGAAATGACTCCTGCCCATCCCTCTGGTGGGAACCACCTGCCGAGAGCGCCTTGCCCGCTAGATGCCAGCATGGGCGCGTGCTCAGATGATGCACCGTTGGCACCTGTTTGTCCCGTTATTTATACGGACACCTGCCAGCTTGTGGAGCCCAAGGGTGTGGACAAGATCCTCGGAGAGGTGAACCTTCCCGCCTGTGTTCTCGACCCTTGCCCTTTCTCGCTCGTGAAAGCTGCCAGAGCTGACCCGGCCAGCTGCAGAACTGCTCCTTTGAGGGCGAGTGTGCGTGCTACCCGTGCTCAAGGAGGCCGTGATTTGACCTGTTTCGGGCGGAAAACCCTCCCTAAGCTCCCTAAGGTCATGGAGAACGTCTGGCCAGTCTCCAGTCTTCCATTCTTGGGTGAGTTGCTCGAGCGGGGGGCTGCTTCCCAGCTCCAGGGGGTCTTGGAAGAGCCTGGTTTCCTGGACCTCTCTCAGTCCGGCTTCAGACCAGGGCTTGGAAGAGAGGCTGCTTGGGTCGCCTGGGCTGATGGCCTCTGCCAAGCGGGAATGCGGCCCTGCCTGTTCTTGGAGGGTCTCTCAGCAGCCTTTGACATGATTAAGCAGAGGACCCTGCTCAGCTGCCTCTCAGCCCTGGGACTGGGCACCCCAGTGCTACAGTGGTTCGAGTCCCATTTGTCAGGGTGGTCTCCCCAGGGGGTGCTGGGGGATTCTGGCTCTGCCCCGTGGTCCTTGACCTGTGGGGTTTCTCAGGGTGCAGTCTCATCCCCCATGCTATTTAGTAGCTACATGAAACTGCTGGGAGAGGTCATCATCAGGAGGTTTGGGCTTCAGTGTCACCCATAGGTGGATGATACCCAGCTCTACCTTAAGAACATAAGAACACGAGAGACGCCAATGTTGGATCAGGCCAATGGCCCATCCAGTCCAACACTCTCTGTCACACAGTTGCCAGAAATGCCAGGTGCCATCAGGAGGTCCACCAGTGGGGCCAGGACATTAGAAGCCCTCCCACTGTTGACCCCCCCCCCAAGCACCAAGAAGACAGAGCATCCCTTGCCCCAGAGCCCCTATCTATACCTTGTGGCTACCAGCCACTGATGGACCTCTGCTCCGTATGCTTATCTAATTCCCTTTTGAAGCCGTCCATGCTTGTAGCCGCCACCACCTCCTGTGGCAGTGAATTCCAAGTGTTAATCACTCTTTGGGTGAAGAAGTACTTCCTTTTATCCGTTCTAACCTGACCGCTCAGCAGTTTCATGGAGTGCCCACAAGGAGTTCTTGTATTGTGAGAAAGGGAGAAAAGTACCTCTTTCTCTGCCTGCTCTTTCCCATGCATAATCTTATAAACCTCAATCATGTCACCCCTCAGTCATCGTTTCTCCAAGCTAAAGAGCCCTAAGCGCCTTAACCTTTCCTCATAGGGAAAGTGTTCCAACCCCTTTATCATTCGAGTTGCCCTTTTCTGCACTTTTTCCAAAGCTATAATATCCTTTTTAAGGTGTGGTGACCAGAAATGCACACAGTATTCCAAATGAGGTCGCACCATTGATTTATATAGCGGCATTATGATATTGGCTGATCTGTTTTCAATACCCTTCCTAATAATCCCCAGCATAGCATTGGCCTTCTTTATTGCAGTCACACACTGTCTCGACATCTTCAGTGAGTTATCTACTACAACTCCAAGATCTCTCTCTTGATCAGTCTCTGCCAGTTCAGACCCCATCAACGTGTATTTATAGTTAGGATTTTTGGCTCCAATGTGCATCACCTTGCACTTGGCCACATTGAACCCCATTTGCCATGTTGACGCCCACTTGCCCATCTTTGACAGATCCCTTTGGAGTGCCTCACAATCCTCACTTCCTTTTCCATCTAATTCTGATTATGCTGTTGAGGTACCGAGATGGTGCTTGGAGTCAATAAGAGGGTGGATGAGGGTGAGCAAGCGGAAACTTAATCCTGACAGACAGAGGTGCTCTGGGCGAGTAGAAAGGCAGGCCGGGACCTCAGACCTCTCCTGTCTTGGATGGGATTCTACTCCCCTTGAAAAAACAGATTCTCAGCTAGGGAATGCTGCTGGACACACCAGTCGCCTTAGGAAACCCGGTGCCTGCAGTGGTCTGGAATATGCTTTTGTCCAGCTTCAGCTGGGTACATCAGCTGCATCTGTTCCTGGGTCAGTCTGATGTAGCCACAGTGACCCATGCCTTAGTTACATCTAGACTGGACTATTGCAGTGTGTGAAGTAATGCAATTTTGGAGCAGAGGTCTAACCTGAGTAAAACCTTTACGGGGAGGTTTTAAAAGTTTTTCTCTCTGGGCAGGAAACCAGCAGGGAAGGGGAAGTCAGTTCAATGGCTTTTTCCAGCCTCTCCTCGACTACCTCTTAATAAATGCTAATAGGTCCAGCTAGAGACAATAGGATGGTCCAGTCTCCCCCTCCCCCCCCAAGCAGGGAGCAGAGATTTGGAGGTATTAAAGACTAGAAGGACTTCAAGGTAAAGAGAGATGATTAAAGTCCTGGGAGGAAGGAGGAGGTTCCTTTTGGTGCTGATTCCATCGAAGCAGACAGAGCTCTTAACTGAGGTCTAGAAGAAGTGGTCATTGCCATGGCCTGCACAGCTAGAGGAGCCTTGAAGGTGAGGGAACGCCTGTAAAACATCTGTAACTTTCTACGCTAAGGAGCCTGCCTTATATCTAACAACTGATAAGGCAGGGATAGAGGGAGGGACAGAGGAGTTGCGTTTTACCCCTTTCTTTGGAATCCCTTGCTCAATCTGGTGCTGTGCTAAGAGTATGCTTGTAAATATATTTTTTAAAACACATCGTTTATAACTTCTTATGTTGGTAATGGTTTGGCCATGATTCAGTGCTTGTTCTCTTCCTTTCTTTCCAATGCCAAAGTCTCTCCTGAGGTCGCTGGAGCATCCCAGGGGCCGTTCCGCCTTCCGGACCAGCAGCGGCTTCAACGGGCTGCTGTCCCTCCTCTCCGATATGGAAGGCACCCTGCGTGACCCGCCGTCAGCCGCGTGGAGCTCAGTCAGCCATGGCCAGGCAATGGAGCTCCTGTCGCACTCCCTCCACGCAATGGCAGCTGCTCTTCACTCGGACCCCACCAACAGTAACTTCTTCCGCAAGAACGGCCTCTTTGAGAAGCTGGCCGAGGACCTGGCCTTGCTGGGCTGCTTTGCCGGGCAGAGGGGGAGGCCGGCCCTCGAGGGGCTCCACAAGACCAGGTCGTTTGCCGAATTTCTGAATGCAGCTGTTGGCTCAGCAGAGCTTCTCCCTGCCTGGCTGAAAAGCTGCATATGGATATTCAAGTTCCTTGACCAGATGGCCACGGGGAGTCTCTTTGGCCTCGGGAGCTGCTTGAGGGAGCTGGAGCTGGGGGCAGAGGGGTCACCCCCCACACGCCTTCAGGAGACCGCCAAAAATCACCAGGAAGAGACTGAAGACACCCGGCAGCCAGTGGACGAGAAGGGAATGGCTGACAGTCAGTGGCTGGATGCCAAAGAAAGGTACGTTTGACTCGTGAGCCCCTCCTGCTCCGTCCGGTTGGGAAAACCGTGTAGCCGTCTCAAGTCTCCACTACCCGGGGGTCCCAAAAGCCAACTGGCACTTCCACCAGAAAGTTCTCTCTGAGGATAGCTTCTTCTAAATGGAGGAGTTTCGCATCTAGTTCTTTGTAGCTCCACTGCCCTCCAAAGTGTCTGCCCAGTTGGTGTGTTTGCCCACTCCGTTCCAAAAGCCGGTGAGGGGGCAGTCAACCACAACCTTGCAAAACTGAGCTGGCCAGCTTCCCAGCTGTTACCACCACTTCATTAAATGAGGTTTCATGCATTCAATAAACCAGTCTTTGGAGGGGGGGGGATTTAGAATGTTGGTGGGCTTTTAAGCAGCCCCTTCCCAGTTGCCAGATGAGGGGAACTGTTTAACACAGGCCCCACTGCACTGATGATAAAATCCCAGATCCTCAATTTGTCCCCCTGGCTGATAAAAAAAAAAATTGGCACACAGGAAATCAGGAGTTGGCTGATGCCCTCAGGCACAACTAAAGCTGCCAACCTCCAGGTGGGGCCTGGAGGTCTCTTGCAAATGTAATTGTACTGATGTAGCTTCCCCATGTGGCATGGGGTCGGGTCCAGCAGGGCAGGTTGCAGAGAGTAACCAAAGTGCAGTCCAAACGTCAGGGGTTCCAGAAAGCAGGTTTATCAAGTCTAGGGTCCAGGCAGCAAGTCCAGTCCAAGGTCAGGGTTTCCAGGAAAGCCAGTTGTCAGGTCCAGTAGCAGCAAGGTTGGTGGCTCAGTAGTAAAGTGTACATGTTACATCCACAAACTGCTGCTTCTTCCAGCGGAATTTATAGCCAAGTCTTAATGAGCTAAACTCCCAGCCAATTCCTTGCCAGTTATCCTGAAACTATGCATCAATCTCTTCAGTGGACAGCTGATGATGGGCCATGAGTCTCACACTTCTCCTTTCTTGTAACTCTAAGTGTCTGTGACAGTGTTGGCACTGCAAGGGTGTGGGTGAGCTGGGGGGGCTGCTGAAGACTTGTTTACTGCTTCAGAGCCACAAGGTGTTGGCTCGGTTTCAGCTGTAGGCGGTGACTTCTGATCAGCCGGTAACCTGATCTCTTGTTGTTCTCCTTCTGGCTCAGAGCCAGCTGCAGCTGGCTGTTCAATTACCAACTCAGGGCTAGCAGGTAACTCTTTGTCTGAGAAATCTGAGCCATCACTCAGCACAGAGTGACTTATGACAATAATTGATCACCAGACAACAGAAATCAGTTCCCCTGGAGAAAAAGACTGTTCTGATGGGTGGACTCTATGCTGTGGAGGTTGGATTCTGTGGCATAGTGCCCTGCTGAGGTCCCTCCCTTTCCCAAACCCCACTCTTCCCAGGTGGGAGATCTCCCATCAGCAACCGACGCTTCTTGTCACCGCTTTATCATGCAGCAGGAGAAAAATCCCTTTTAAAAAAAATCACCATTGCAGGGAAAATCTGAAAGTGATGTTGTGCCTCTCTAGGAATTGCCAGAAACGTTGTGGTAAAGCCATTCAGTTTCTGGTAAATCCAAACAACAAGGGGAAAAGACTAGTGTCACAGGAGTTCCCAAATATACAAATCCCACTAGTAGAAAACACCATCCAAGATTGCCAAAACAATATATTAAACAATTATAAAGTTGGCGGTGTCACAACAACATTAATGCACACTGTAACTATAAGACATAAGATACAATATTTCCTCCTTTGAAGTCCATGTAGTTAGTGCTACTTGAAAGGAGGAGTCCACATAGTCATAACATTTTCCAGACAGCCTTTGCAAAGACGCGAATTCTAGATACTTGAAAGATGCGTTTCCTTTGACTTCTTCAGTTTGCCGGCTGTGTAAGTGGAACCTGATTTCGGGAATTTCAACAGACCACAAGGTTCATAATGTAAGGAGCGACTCATAGGTTCTAAGTCCACTACTTGTCCAGACATTTCAGATGCTGCTATACAAGTACTTGAACGGCTTGTCCTAAAAGACATTGAAAATATGGAACAACAAAAACGACAATACTCTAACTTATCTAGAGATGAGAGAAAAATTCTGAAGCAACTGGCAGATGATAGCAACCTTGTGATCAAGGAGGCAGACAAAGGAGGTTGGATAGAGGCGTTAGATGTATGGGGATTACAAAACAATGATTTTTGCCCTTTTAAATGACACTAACCACTATAAGTACTATAATGACATATAACCACTAACCACTATAAGTACATGACGGAGTGAGCTCCCGTCTCTAGTTTCAGCTCCTGCCAACCTAGCAGTTCGAAAGCAAGAAATTGCAAGGAGATAAATAGGTACCACTTGGGTGGGAAGGTAACAGCGTTCCGTGCGCCGTGGTGTTTAGTCAAGCCGGCCACATGACCACAGAAACGTCTTCGGACAGCGCTGGCTCTTCGGCTTGGAAACGGAGATGAGCACCGCAACCCTAGAGTCGGACTCGACTGGCTTTCAAGCAAGGGAACCTTTACCTTTACCTCTTTACCTTTAACCACTATAAACCTGTTCAACAGGATCCCACAACCCACATACAAAATTTAATAGAGGTCACTCTAACTGAGGCCCATAATCTGGGATTCATTTCAGATTCTGTTAAATCTTTTTAAACTGTCGAACATCCTAGGATCCCTTTGTTATATGGCCTGCCTAAAATTAATAAAAAAGGCCATCTGCCTCCAGCGCGCCCTATAGTACCTGTAGCCCAGTATTTAGACTCCTTTTTGCAGCCTTTTGTTATCAAGATGGATTCATATCTTAAGGACATGATGTATTTTATAGTTACAGTATGCATTAATGTTGTTGTTGTGACACCACCAAATTTATAATATATTATTTTGGCAATCTTTGATGGTGTTTTCTGCTAGTGGAATTCGTATATTTGGGAATACAGTTTCTGGTGACTCCTAAAGCTGCAAGATTCCCCCCCCCATGTCCCCCCATATTCCGACCACTCAGTGCATCTCCCGCCCTGCTGTGTGACAGCCATTGGCTGGCAGTCCCAGAGCCTGCTCAGCTGTAGACAAAATACATCACCAAAGGGTTTCTCTCTAGCACCTCTTGACATATGTCACTGCCCATGAAAACTTGCACTGCTCCTTTCAAGAAAACCATTTCTGTTATTAGTAGTGATCAGGGGTCATTTCGTAGAAAAAGAGCTAGGTCCCCCCCATGTCCCCCCATATTCTGACCACTCAGTGCATCTCCCGCCCTGCTGGGGTGACAGCCATTGGGTGACAGTCCTAGAGCCTGCTCAGCTGTAGACAAAATACATCATCAAAGTATTTCTCTCTAGCCCCTCTTGACATATGTCACTGCCCATGAAAACTTGCACTGCTCCTTTCAAGAAAACCATTTCTGTTATTAGTAGTGATGACTCTGAAAGGTCATGGTTTGGTTGTTTGTCTACTATCTATTGCTGTGCGGTCAGTTTGGACCCTTTTTACTTAAGACCGGGTGCAAGAAGGAATCTGATATGGAGCCCGCCAGGCCTGGGCCACACACGAACTGCTTTGGGCCTAGCTAGAGACTGGTTTGAAGTAGGAAGTCATTGTCCCTGGGGCAAACTGTTGTCTAGCTGTAAGGACTGTCTTCTTACAAGAGGCATATCAGTGGGTTTTATCCTCCTTCATATCAAAGATGCATTATGAAAGGCACCAAAAAGTTCTACTAACAATCACAGCTAAATTTGACTTGGTGTTAGAAATGCTAAATTTAAACGTTTAATGTTTCTGTTCATCTATCTTGCTTTTAAGTTGCTTTACTGCAATGTCACTGGGTATTTTTAATTGCTCAAAGTAAACAGTGTTAATTTTTACGTTTCTGTCTTTGACGTTACTCGTAACAGAAATGACTTCCTTGCAGGCATATTTTGCCCATGAAATATCACGCCCTGAAAGCCTGGCAGCTGGGTGGAATTCTTGGCACTTTCTAACCACTTATGTGAAATTTCAAGATTTGACTTAACTGAGTTCAAGCAATGATAGTTCAAATTGTTTTAATGGAATCTAGTATTTGTCTTGTCAGGTAATGTTTGAGAGTGAAGTAAGATCAGTACAACACTAGGGGGCAGTGTGCACACGTGTGCTTTTCACAATATCCCTTTCACCATATAGGTTTTTGTTGTGTGTGTGTGAGTGAGAGAGAGAGAATGAGAATGAATCCAAAAACGAAGCTATTAAAAATGTAGGAAATAGCTATTTCCCCCCCAGGCCAAATGTTGAGCTTTAAAAGCTCAGTTGTATCCCAGACAGCGACTCTGGGAGGGGGAGGGGGTGGAACTATGATATTCCCAGGGCCCAGATTGCTCATAGAGTTGCCAACTCCAGGTTAGGAAGTTCCTGGAGACTTGGGGGTGGGTGGGGTTTGCAGAGGGGAGCTCAGCTGGGATGTGACATCATAAAGCCCACCCTCCACAGCATCCGTTTTCTCCAGGGGAATTGTTCTCTGTAGCCTGGGGATCAGTTGTTGTTCCAGACCTCCATGGCCCACCCGGTCCCTGGGGGCCTGCATGAAAACTGTGAGTCCCGGCTGGGTAGCTTAAATCTCTGGGTTCTTAGAGAGAGTTTTCCTGCTCTAGGAGAATTCCTTGGCACTCTTCCTCCAGTCATCTCTGTGTGTGCACTAGAGATGTAAAATTTCCAAAAATTTTGAAGCTCGGAAAAAAACCTGTTTCCCCCCCAGTTTTTTTTCGGAAAAAAACGGAGATTTTCGGAAAAATTGAAAAAAATGCTACATTAGCACTTCTTTTGTCTTTTCTAGATTGAAAGTCATTCTGTTACTTTAGGAACATAAAATATGACTATGGACATTTTTACTTGGCATGTAATTATCACAACTAGCATATTAAAAATATAGTGTATCCAAACAGTTATTACAAACAGAATACCCACCCACATGCAAAAACAAAACTGAAACCTTTTTATTTTCTTCTGACAATCACACCTCCTAAAGGAAGAAATGCATCTTGTTCTTGCATTGGAGAGTTCAGTTTGTAACCTAGGACTTGCTTGTCCTCAGTGCACAGAAATTAGATCAATCTGATACCATATATATATATATTAGAAATGATTTGGAAAATATTTAAACACCTTGTCTTAAAATATTTTATTCATCATGTTAAAATAAAACGTTCCATAATCAATTTTTTTCCGTTTCTTTTCTTTTTTTCAATTTTTTCAAATTTTCGGAAAAAAACAAAAAAGGTTTCAGGAAAAAAACGGGGGGAAAAACAGTTTTCCCCCTAATTTTTCCATTTTTTTCCCGGGCCTTCACATCTCTAGTGTGCACTCTTCTCATTGTGTGCCATCCCCTCCGCTTTCTTAATGTTCTGGGTTTTTTTTTTAATGTACTTCTGGGAGTTCGGCAGGAAACTTTGTCTGGAGGACATCGAGGGCCCTCAGCCGTTCTGGCCCAAGATGCTGTCCGTGGGAGCAGTACAAGTGTCCCAATTCGTCCCTGAAGCATGGGCTTCATGGTCATACAGGGGGCCCCTTTTAGACAATAATGTATACTTTAAATGCAAAGCACGGGCCATGTTTCATTCCGTTCCACCAGCCCCACAGATAAACACGCCTTAGGCCACCTGATTCTATTGCACATTTATTCAGAAGTCCTGCCAGCCTAGCAGTTCAAAAGCAAAAAATTGCAAGTAGGTAAATAGGTACCGTTTCGGTGGGAAGGGAACAGCGTTCCGTGCACCTTGGCATTTAATCATGCCGGTCACATGACCATGGAGAAGTCTTCGGACAGTGCTGGCTCTTCGGCTTGGAAGTGGAGATGAGCACCGCCCCCTAGAGTCGGATCTGATCGGCTTTCGAGCAAGGGAAACAAGTCCTACAGTGCTCAGTAGGGCTCGCTATCTGCAGCCTGCATTCAAAGCCCTCTCTGCTGGGAAAGGGCCATGCCTCAGTGGCAACCGGGCTCTCCCCACCCAGTTCACTTTCCTGTCGGCTGCCTAGAGGCCGCATGGAACATCATTTGAAAGGAGCCCTTCTGGCTTGGAACTGCAGCCGTGGGGGCTTCTTCATTCCCCCCCCCCAATTCTTCCCACTTGAATGTCTCCCCAGCTTTTGAAATTCTGAATTACCCTCTCTGTCTCAGTTCTGAAGTGCAACAATGAATCCCATATTGTTCCATTTAAAAAAGCAAAAAAACACCACCCAGCTTTTATACAGAGCACTGCATGCCCAATTCGCTATGCTTTCCGGTTCATCGGGGTCTTCTGTTCCCCCTGTACACTGCCGTGCTATCTTATCAGTGCCTTTGTGCATTGATAAAACACTAGGGCAGGGAACGCAGTCTCGAATTCAATGTTCCCTCTGAGCTGTGGAGTCTTGTGAGCAAAAATTCTACTCTGTGAGCTACCGGCATTAAAGCTGTGAGCGAGTGAGTTGGTTGCTGCATAAATCAGTTTGCTCTGGAGCCATCCCTTCCTGAGCTAAGACAGAAATGTGTGAGCCGGAGGCTAAAAAACTATGAGCTAGCTCACACTAACTCAGCTTAGAGGGAACACTGGTCTCGATGTGAGCTTGCATGGTGCTTTACCAATGCAGAGGGCATTAGGCACATGAGCATTAGGAGGACACAGCATGTGCTCACAGAAACACCCCCCCCCCCGCAAATGGAATGGAAAAGCGGGTCTGTTCAACAGGTTGTCTTCTGTCGGAACCGTTTCTGAAATGAGCCCTGTACACGTGTCCGGAAGGGATCTCTCTGGAAGGGCCCTGGCCGGGCTTCTGGGTTTCTGGACCGTTCTGACTGACTTCACAGGCTGGTTCCAAATAAGCAAAAAACCAAACAGGGGGAAGGTCAAGATGGGTCGCTGTGTTAGTCTGTGTGGAGCAGTAGAAAAGAGCAGGAGTCCAAAGTGGGCGGTGACTCACGAAAGCTCCTCCCCTGCCACAAATGTTTGTTAGTCTTTAAGGTGCTCTGGGACTCTGGCTCTTTTCTACTAAAACAGGAAGACGGTCCTGGATTCATCTCTGTAAAAGGCCAATTGCAAGTGAATGGGAATGGGGGGGGGGGTTTAACCCTTCAACCCCTGCATCGTCTCTGCATTATCGTTAGCACTTACAAAGGGGGAAAGGCATTATTTTAGGGCCTGGTTCCCCCCCCCTTTAAACAGCTAATAGTAGCAAGGGGTGAGAGACCAGTTTCAAGTAGTGAGACCATATGCATCAGCTGAAAGCGTGAATCATGTCACTTATTGGGGTCAGTAAATCTGGGTAGGGTCAAAAATCCAAGCCAATGGTTTTGCCTCTGCCTTGGAAGAACTAGGAAGAAAGCCAGAAGACTGTCTTGAACTCCTTATAGATTTTTATCTATGCTACTTTTTTTTTTAAGTGTCTCTTTCTTTCCTTTTATTTTTTAAAAATGCCAAGTCTTTTGTTTCTTGGGAATTTGAACCTAATCATTTTTATAGTGTGTAATGTATCCAGTCCAGATAAGTCCAGACAAGTCCAGAGACAAACGCCGAGCTTTGCTCCAAGAGACAATGGACTATGCGGATCCTAGCGCACTCCAATCAGGGGGCTGGGTTCCCGGCCGAGAGCCTATGGGACTCTCGGCCACTGTAAATAACCTATAGGGAAGTAGGGGTGTGTTTTGGGTGGCGGTTTCTCGGGGGATATAAGCCGGCCTGCGAGCCGGCCAAAGTCATCTTGTTCCGGATAGAATAAAGTACGCTTTGCTGAAATCACTCTCCGTCTGCGTACTTTTCATAGTGGCAGTGCTTTGTAGAGACTTTTTGAATAGATGGAGTGGAATTAGTGAAACTGAGAGGGGTGTGTGTGTGTGTGTGTGTGTGTGTGAAGAATTAACCCCCCCCCAACACACACACACACATCTGCCCCAAGGCTGGGCGCGAGTCACGCGTGCATATGCTGTTTGCCCTCCGCATGCAGTTTGCACTGGTCTGTTAGCAGCTCCTTCCTCAGGGCCCCTGGCTCTTCCACTCTGGCTGTAGCCTTCTCTGGCAGTCTAGGGACTGCAGTGGTGGTGGAAACTGCCCTCAAGTTGACCCTCCTGGGTTTCTCAAGGCAAAGAGGTGGCCTGCCAACCCTGGCCTTCCTTACTGGTCTCCCATCCGACCCGAGGGCTGACCAGGGCCGACCCTTCTTAGCCTCTGAGATCTGACGAAATTGGGGCTCACCCGGTCTGTCCAGGTCAGGGCAGAAGCTAGGAACAGCTAGCTGGCATCTCCTCCGTGCTGAGAGACCAGATGCTTCCTCCTCACCTGAAGGAGTAGAAGTTCTCTCTGCTCTGCTCCTGGGTTTCCAGGGGAATCTGGCTGCCGGTGCTGGAAAAGACGTGTGGCTGTTGCTTCAGGAGGGCTCTTCTCATAATCGTGATGGCCAGAGGCCTCCTCTTGTCTGTCTCTGCAGGCCAGCCCAGGAAGAGTGGATCGTGCACCCGGGAGCTCTTGGGGTCATGCTGCAGCTGCTTCCCAAGGTCTACAACGATGCTTGCCCAGAGGTGAGTAAACCCTTCCCGGATAGTCCCCCTGGAAAGCTTTCCTGCAGTTTGCCTAGGGTTGCCAACTCCAGGTTGGGAAATTGCTGGGGATTTGGGGGTGGAGCCAGGGAAGGGGAGACTTAGGGAAGGGGAGGGGCCTCGGCGGGATAGAATGCCACGGAGCCCACCCTCCACAGCAGCCATTTCCTCCAGGGGGGAATGGATCTCTGCAGTCTGGAAATCAGTTGTAATCCCGGGAGATCTCCAGGCCCCACCTGGAGGCTGGCAACTTGTTGGGATTCTTTTTTGAGTAAGTCAGCAGAGTATTAAGAGACTGAGTCCATGGTGTGTATTAAAATATAAGAGTTTACTATAAACCTAACATGGGAAAAGGTACACAGGATATAAAATAACAAAGAGCTAATATGGCTACATCCTTACAGCTAAAGGGTAAAACGGGAAGAGCCGGAATGGCGTCTTCTTCTCTAGTCAGAACAAAGAATGGGAGAAGAGGCCAATATGCTAAATACTTGACACCTTGGTTTCCAATCAGACTAGCAAGTTAGCTCCAAAGTTCCCGGGCATTCCATTGTCTAAACAGATTGGTTACAAACAAACATGTGACTTAACAAACATCATTAACCCTGTAAATACTGAAGTGTTTTGATTTGTAACATCCAACACAACTATACGTTTGCCTCTTAGAATGGCTCTTTTTTAGTTTCTTTTTAAAAACAGCTAGCAATACCAACTTTGCTATCAAACAGCCTTTTCATACACCTGCCCCTCTTCCAGAGCCCTAAAAAGAGGGGGGAGGGAGTGGAGGGGTAAAAAAAAGGAAAGAGAGAAAATCAACAACAACAACAACAAAAACAGGAAAGGAGAAAAAATGGGGTGGGGGGGTTAATCTTGTTTAAACAGAACAAAGGAAATTATCATGCTTCATAAAGCTCTGAAAAATCCACCTAAATACCATTATAGTTCAAGCCTGCATCCTATTAAAAGCTATTTTTTCCCCTTCACTGCCTAATCCAATGGTTCTTCTGTCCAGGTTTCTGTCAGTGGTGGAGTTGCAGCTTCTCGGTGCTGCAGGATAAAACATTTGTCAATAACAGAGCTGCCCTTAAAACCCAAAGTTTCTGGCCTGGTAGGAGTTCCCATGGCCTAAGAGTACATGAACATAAGAACACCAGAAGAGCCCTGCTGGATCAGACCAGGGAGGGTCCATCTCGTCCAGCCTCCTGCCTCACACAGTGGCCAGCCAGTTCCTCTGGAGGGCCAAGAACAGGGCATGGAAGCCGAGGCCTTCCCCTGAGAATAACCTCAGAAGAGCCCTGCTGGGTCAGACCAGGGAGGGTCCCTCTAGTCCAGCCTCCCGTCTCACACAGGGGCCAGCCAGTTCCTCTGGAGGGCCAACAAGAGGGCAGAGAGGCTGAAGCCTTCCCCTGATAAGAACCTCAGAAGAGCCCTGCTGGGTCAGACCAGTGAGGGTCCCTCCAGTCCAGCCTCCCGTCTCACACAGGGGCCAGCCAGTCCCTCTGGAGGGCCAACAACAGGGCATGGAGGCCGAGGCCTCCCCCTGAGAATAACCTCAGAAGAGCCCTGCTGGGTCAGACCAGGGAGGGTCCCTCCAGTCCAGCCTCCTGTCTCACACAGGGGCCACCCAGTTCCTCTGGAGGGCCAACAGCAGGGCAGAGAGGCCGAGGCCTTCCCCTGAGAAGAACTTCAGAAGAGCCTTGCTGGATCAAACCAGGGAGGGTCCCTCTAGTCCAGCCTCCTGTCTCACACAGTGACCAGCCAGCTCCTCTAGAGGGCCAACAGTGGGGCACGGAGGCCGTGGTGGCCCTACTTGCTGCCGGCAGGGGGAACGGAGTTCCCTCTCCGGTATCTTCTGGAAGTGATGTCATCGCGCTAGGCATGTTGCCAGGGGGACGCTCTAGCATTCGGTCAGAAACTCTATGGTACCATAGAGTTTTCAAGCCGAGTGCTAGAGCATCCCCCCGGCAACGTGCCCGGCATGATGACGTCACCTCCGGGTTATGTCATCGCACCAGGCATATGGTCGCGATCCCAGCACTTTGGGGCTGGGGGCTGGATCTGGGGCCGCGGATTGGGGGCCCCTAAAGTGGGCAAACCCCCGCCCACCTGGGGGATTTGCAAGCCTAGGCCGAGGCTGTCTCCTGATGTTGCTTCCTAGCTCTGGATTCAGGGGATTAGTGCCTCTGGACGTGGAGGTTCCCCTCAGCCACCATGGCTAGTAGCCACTGATAGACTTTATCCTCCATGAATCTATCTACTCCCAGTTTACAGCTGTTTATTCCTATGGCCATCACTACATCTTCTGGCAACAAATTCCACATTTTAACCACTCTCTGTGTCAAGTAGTGTTTCCTTTTGTCCTTCCTGAGCCTACTGCCCATCAACTCAATTGGATGCCCTCAAGTTCTAGTATTTTGGGAGAGGGAGAAAAAATTATCTTTATCAATGCTCGCCACTGCAGGAATAATTTTATAAACCTCTGCCATGTCCCCCCCCCCTTTAGTCGTCTCTTTTCTAAACGGAAAAGTCCCGGACTCTTCAGCTTTTGCTTATAGGGAAGGTGCTTCCAACCCCCTAATCATCTTGACTGTACTTTTTCCAGCTCTGCAATGCCCTTTTGGCGACGTGGTGACCAGAACGGTACACAGTATTATAAGAACAGAGCATAAGAGATGCCAATGTTGGATCAGACCAAAGGCCCATCCAGTCCAACACTGTGTCACACAGTGGCCAGAAATACCAGGTGCCATCAGGAGGTCCACCAGTGGGGCCATGACACTAGAAGCCCTCCCACTGTTGCCCCCCCCCAAGCACCAAGAAGACAGAGCATCACTTGCCCCAGAGCCCCTATCTATACCTTGTGGCTAATAGCCACTGATGGACCTCTGCTCCATATGCTTATCTAATTCCCTTTTGAAGCCGTCCATGCTTGTAGCCGCCACCACTTCCTGTGGCAGTGAATTCCATGTGTTAATCACTCGTTGGGTGAAGAAGGACATCCTTTTATCCATTCTAACCCGACCGCTCAGCAATTTCATGGAGTGCCCACGAGTTCTTGTCTTGTGAGAAAGGGAGAAAAGTACCTGTTTCTCTACCTGCTCTTTCCCATGCATAATCTTGTAAACCTCAATCATGCCACCCCTCAGTTGTCTTTTCTCCAAGCTAAAGAGCCCCAAGCGCCTTAACCTTTCCTCATAGGGAAAGTGTTCCAACCCCTTTATCATTCGAGTTGCCCTTTTCTGCACTTTTTCCAAAGCTATAATATCCTTTTTAAGGTGTGGTGACCAGAATTGCACACAGTATTCCAAATGAGGTCGCACCATTGATTTATATGTATTCCAAATGAGGCTGCACCATAGATCCGTACAGGGGCATTACAATATAGCTGAATAGCTGAGAACTGAAAAGATGAGTCCTGGACAAAGTTAATGTGATTCTCCATCTCTTGCCAGAATGATGTGGTGATAGGTCAGGTCTATAAGATATTTAACAGAGTCCCTCCAGGCTCAGCACATCTCCAGCTAGAGTTGTCAGGTGTGGCGGGCGGGCGAGCAGGAGATCGGGGTGTGGTGTGGGGACATTGGGGGTGGCCATCAGCAACAGAGCAATGTCACTTCTGACAAAACCATAGAGTTCTTTGGTGGTTCCTAGAGAAGGCAGGCATCTCTTCTGGTTCCCCTATAGGTGACATCTGTCTTCTCTAGGAATTGCTGAAAACTCACTATAGAGTTCCCAGTGATTCCTAGAGAGGTGTGACGTCATCCCCCTGGTCTTTCAGTAATGTCTCTTGCAGCACGCTTTTATCCTATATATTTTGCATCGTTTGTCAGCCTTGCTGGGGAAACCTTGCAGGGAATTCACCAAACTAAAGAATAAACTGCGCTGATGCCATTCCATGCCTTCTGATGGTAACTGCCTGAAATCCAGATGCCTGGATTTTTGGTCCTTGCAAACTTCATTGCTTACATTTTCTTTATGGAATCAGCTTACAAGTGCAAAAATGTGCATGCCATTTGCTAAGGGGTTCTGTGTATATGAATCATGACTTCTCTGGCAAAACAGGAATAGACCAGAACCTGGTACTTTCCCAGTTGCTGGTCATGAGCATGGTGTGAAACAGCCATAATTTAGACATTTGCATGTTTTTTTCTAATGCCCTTATAAAACCAGCGACACCACTGGCCGTCTCTGTATATTGTGGCAGTGAATTCTATATGTTAATTGGGTCCTTTATCTGGAACTTCCCGCTATGGTGATTCTGAGTGCTGAGAACAGAAGAGCAATTTCTCTTGGTCTACCTTTATAGCTGTATAAGCCCTTGCCTACTGGTGGAAATCCAAGGGGATGGAGATTGGGGGGGGGGGAGCAGGATCAGGCCATGGCATGACAACACTTCCACAGCAACCCAGAAGTTATGTCACACCTCTCTAGGAAGCATCGGAAACTATGGTACATCATAGAGTTGCTAGTGATTAGAGTGAAATGACATCATAGAATCATAGAATGTTAGAGTTGGAAGGGACCGTGGAGGTCATCTAGTCCAACCCCCTGCATTCTGCAGGAGCACAGCCGAAAGATAGCCCTACAACATACCTGAAAGATGGTCGTCCAGCCTCCGCTTGAAAATGTCCACCAAAGGAGCATCCACCACCTCCCGAGGCAGTCCGGTTCACTGCTCAACCACCCTTACAGTTAGGACATTTCTCCTGATATTTAGTCGGTAACGACTCCCTTGTAATTCCCACCCATTAGATCTAGTCTTGCAATCCGGAGCAAGAGAGAATAGATCCGCTCCACCTTCTACATGACAGCCCTTCAAATACTTGAAGACTGCAATCCTGTCCCCTCTAAGCCTTCTCTTTCCCAGGCTAGATATACCCAACTCTTTCAGCCTTTCCTCATAAGACTTGGACTCCAACCCTCTCACCATCCTGGTTGCCCTCTTCTGGACATGCTCAAGCTTGTCAGCATCCTTGCTAAAGTGTGTGGTGCCCAAAACTGGACACAGGACTCCAGGTGAGGCCTGACCATAGCAGAACAGAGCGGAACGACCACCTCCCGTGATCTGGACACAATGCTTCTGTTAATGCATCCTAAGATTGCATTAGCTTTCTTCGCAGCCACATCGCGGTGCAGGCTCATGTTTCGCTTGTGACCAACCAGAACACCCAGATCCCTTTCGCATGTGCTGCTGTCAAGCCAAGTCCCTCCCATTCTATATCTGTGCCTTTGATTTTCTGTACCTAAGTGTAGGACTTTGCAATTATCTCTATTGAAATTCATTTTATTTGTCTCAGCACACTGTTCCATGTTCAGTTTTTCATTGGGAGTGATGCCTTGTCCTTGCCTGGTGGCAATTTTTAAAATTTATTTTCCTCCCCAAAGCTGCTGGAGTGCCAGGCAGGCGACATGACCCCCCCTCCCCCGAGCAGTAAGCTGACAGTCCTAGCCTAGCCTCTGTGGCAAACCTAAAGGTAAAGGGTTTCCCTTGCTCGAAAGCCAGTCGAGTCCGACTCTAGGGTTGCGGTGCTCATCTCCGTTTCAAAGCCGAAGAGCCAGCGCTGTCCGAAGACGTTTCCGTGGTCATGTGGCCGGCATGACTAAACACCGAGGCGCACGGAACGCTGTCACCTTCCCACCGAAGTGGTCCCTATTTATCTACTTGCAATTTCTTGCTTTCGAACTGCTAGGTTGGCAGGAGGGAAGACAAATCTGTTGAAAGGTGAAAATAATGAATATCCACTAAAGTTGGGGAAAGATAATTTTTTTTGCAGAAATTGCCTTCTCTCTCGAAGACGAAAGAGGCCAGGTAATCATAGCTGGGGCCGTGCCGGGAGAGTATGAAAAGCGATGGGGAGGAGGAAGTAAAGGAC
Source organism: Gekko japonicus (assembly GCF_001447785.1). NCBI lineage: Eukaryota > Metazoa > Chordata > Lepidosauria > Squamata > Gekkonidae > Gekko > Gekko japonicus. The sequence continues at coordinate 88,836 of NW_015159827.1, forward strand.
TACTTTAAAACATCTGGCAAGTCGCTGAGTGACACTTTCGCCCTTAGACTCCTTCCTGATGCACAAAACGGTGGACCTCCTGGGTCCCTGATGAATTGGGGAAGTGATTGGTACAAAAATCAATCCATGCAGCCGCAGAAACAGAACCCAGTTTCCTGTCACCATTAGTATTTTCTCTAAAACCCCATTTTACTGGAATGAACATCCCTGAAAACAGCCCATTTTATTCAAAACGAGGCAATCTTGTTATTGGCAGAGCTGTTGTCATAATGAGCGCAATCAATTCCTTGTACTCCATTATGGTTAATATTGGATTTATTTGGGAAGAAAATACTGATTTACTTAGCAAAGGTCTACATAGCTGTCGCTTTTTTTTCTTTTCTTCCCTTGACCTTGCTGTTCTTTGAAGTGAACTAATTGTTGGGAAAGTGGAGTGGCAACATTTAAAATATGAAAAGCATTAGGAGGCATTTTGTAATGTCTGGATCAAGATGCTTTCTCTCATACTGGAAGCTGAGAGGGTCCCGATCACTGTTCCCTCTAAGCTGAGTCAGTGTGAGCCAGCTCACAGTTTTTTAGCCTCCGGCTCACACATTTTTGTCTTCACTCAGGAAGGATGGTTCCAGAGGAAACTAATTTATACAGTAGCCAAATCGCTTGCTCACAATTTTAATGCCAGTAGCTTACAAAGTAGAAATTTTGCTCACAAGACTCCACAGCTTATTTATTTATTTATTTATTTTATTCAATTTATACCCCGCCCTCCCCGCGATGCGGGCTCAGGGCAGCTTACATGGAGGCGAACGCCATTCTAAAACATATATAAAACATATAAAACCATTTAAAATCCCAACAATACAAAAACAATTTTAACAAGTTATTGACTAAAGTGCTCTAGGTGTTCAACATGATATTTCACAGATGGCATAAAGGGAACATTGGTCCCGATCCTTTCGGAACTGCCTGGAGGAACCACAGAGAGGAAAAGGAGATGTGGAAGAGCAGGCATTTTGAGCAATAACTCACACGAAGTGTTGCCAACCTCCAGCTGGTGGCCAGTGATCTCCTGGGATTATGACTGCACTCCTGGCAACAGAGATCAGTTCACCTGGGGTAAATGGCCACTTTGGAAGGGGGGTCTGAATCGCATTGCACCCCATTGAAGACCCTCCCATCCCCAGACCCCGCACTCTGCATCTTCCACCACCCCCCAAATCTCCAGCTATCTCCCAACTCAGAGCCCACAACCCTACTCCCTGTCGCGCTCGTATCTTGCCAGGCCCAAAGATGGCCCTCTCTGATGCTTGAGGGAGCCTCAGGAAGACCACAGGGAACGGGAGCTCTGCTAAGCTCGTGGTGGGCTGTCACAAAATGGCCGCCGCAGGAGGTTGGCAAGGCTACGTGTGAGTTATTGCTCAAAATGCCTGCTCTTGCACATCTGCTTTTCCCCTCTGTGGTTCCTCCAGGCAGGTCTGAAAGGATCGGGACCCTCTCATCTTCCAGTATGAGAAAGCATCTTGATTCGGACATTTCAAAATACCTCCTAATGCCTTTCATCTTGGCCACCACTGGAATTCTGACACAGGGTGGTGGGCATAATCACAAAATGGCTGCTGCAGGAGGTGGCACCAGTCACAAAATGGCTGCCGCAGGAGGTTGGGCGAATCCCAAAATGGCTGCCAGTGGAGGTGGAGTTGATGACAAAATGCCAGGGAGCAGAGTTAGGTCAAGATATTGTTTATGTCAAGATATTGTGTTTTATTATGCTGTTGTTCGTTTGCATATTTTAACTTCGGCATGGCCGGTTGTTAGCTGCCCAGAGCTGTATATTGGATGGGGCGGGATATAAATCCCAAAAATAAATAAATAAATAAATAAAATAAAACTCTCACAAGAATTCTTCAATGTTCCAGGCTGAAGCTGTATTTAACGGGGTATCTTTTAATCTGCACAGCCAATCGGAAGCCGTGGTAGGCAGAAGCCCCACCCAGCCCCGCCTACTTTATAAGAACCTTTGACAGGTGCCAGGAAAGGTATTGGCGGATGCTTTGTTCGGGACTCTCACTTTAGACTCAGCAGAGTCATGGAAAGGTCATTTCAGTTCTCCCCTGTCTATCTCAAACGCCAGAGCCGGTTGTCCTTTGTCCTGACGGGAGCATTGCTCTTTCTCCCCTCTTATTGCAGTTATCCTGGGAGACCCAGCATGCGGTGGCCTGTCGCCTCCAGTCCTTGATGAGGGTGGAGAAGAACCGCCAGGTGGCTTGTGGGGCCGGCCTGCTGGACACGCTGGTCTCCTGCTGCCAAGACGAGCTCCGCGATGCCCGCAGCCCCCTGCACTCGCCTCTCCTCAGGCTCTTTGAGAAGCTGGCTTCCCAGTCCATCGAGCTGGATGTCTTAAGGTACCCGCCTCATCGTTCAGGGAATGGGCTTCGGGGTCCTTTACAGCAGGAATGAGCTGCTTGCTTCCTCCCCTGGGGTTAGAGGCCCATGGAAGGCACAGGTTGGTCACGGGCCTGGGGGCTCCAGTAGGGCGACTGGCTGACCCCATCATTTTCACCCAAATGGACGACTCGTCCATGAAGGAGCCATGTAAATACGAGACTGTTCCTTTAAGAATGGGGGCGAGTGGCCACTGGGAACATCGGCCATTCATAATCACCCCAGTGGCTCATTTTCCGTTGGTGTTGTGGAGCCCATGGCTACACAACCACAACCCCTACATCCTGTGGGACAAGGGGAGGGTGCAATTCATCGCCCCGCGATGCCAAGACCATTCCTGGAAGGAGGAATGGGGCTCCGCTCCTCCCTCGGAGCCACCATGAGTGTTTGAGGAGGAGGAAGGGGATGAACTGCCTCTGCACCGTAACTCGGACTGTGCTATAGATATCCTGCCCAGGATGAGGCTCCCGAAGGGGAAACTCTACGCCATGAGCCCGGGAGAAAAGGTGGAGTTACAGAAAGTTATTGATAAAAACTTGGCAAGAGGATTCATCCAGCCAGCGGCATCCCCCTTTGCGGCTCCGGTCCTTTTTCAGAAAAAGAAGGACGGCGGCCTGCGATTGTGCACTGACTACTGTGGGCTGAACGTGGTGTCCGCCACGAACACCTACCTGCTGCCCCTCATCAAAGACCTCTTGGCTGAGGCAGCCAAGGGGAAGATTTTTACTAAGCTTGACTTGAGGGATGCTGACTTCTGGGTGCAGATCAAAGAGGGGGATGAGTACAGAATGGCATTCAACACCCCACTGGGGCAGTTCGAGTACAGAGTGGTGCCATTTGGGTTTCAAGGAGCCCCCGGGGTCTTCATGAACTTGATTAATGAAGTGTTGCACAAGTATTTATTCAGGGGGGCCCTTGTTTACTTGGATGATATCTTGCTGTACTCCCCAGACAAAAAATCTCATGTGAAACTTGTGCGGGAGGTGCTTTCGACAGTATATGAACACGAACTGTTTGCTAAGCTGTCCAAATGTGAGCTTAACTGCCCCGAAGTTGACTTTCTGGGCTACCACATCTTCTCTTGGGGTTTGGAGATGGATCCCGCTAAAGTGAAGGATGTTCTGGGGTGGGAGGCCCCTCGAACCCGACGCCAATGACAGTCCTTCTTTGGTTTTGCCAACTTTTATAGGCCATTCCTCAGGAACTTTGCCCAAGTGAGCTTACCCCTCACGGACTTATTAAAAACCAAGGGGAAAGGGCCGGAGTGCACTAAGCCGGGGGCGCACCTTATACAGACTTCTGAGTGTCAAGAGGCTATTGAGCGCCTCAAAGCTCTGTTTAGCACTGAGTCCGCGCTGGCCCATCCCGATGAGAATAAGAAGCTTATTGTCCAAGTCGACGCATCAGATGTGGCCATGGGAGGGGCTATTCTGCAGGAGGGGGGATGGGAACCTGCACCCCCTGGGTTATGTCTCCCACAAATTTAACTCTATTGAACAGAACTGGTCAGTGTGGGATAAGGAGGCGGGGGCTATCCGATTGGCCCTTTCTACATTGAGGCATTGGTTGGAGGGGGCGAGAATGCCGTTTGAAGTATGGACTGACCATAGAAACCTCAAAGTGTTACGCACTCCCTGAAACCTAAATGTGAAACAATTGCACTGGGCTGATTTTTTCTCAAAGTTTAACTTCACGCTACATTATTTTCCGGAAAAAGCCAACCCCCTGGCTGACACATTGTCCCGCCTTCCCCAACATGATAGCCAAAGGGAAAGCGTCATAGACTAAATGTTCACTCCCGCCCAGTTGGGTGGAGCTGTGGTTACCTGCCGACAGGCAATGGCTTAGGAGGAGTCCAGGGCCGGTCTGTTATTGTTAAATTTTAGACTGTCGCCTAGGGCGACGGCTCGACCAGGGCACCATTCTGGCCGGACTCATCCCCTCCTTGCCCCGCACAGGAAGCCTTCCTTGCTGGCTTCGTGCTCCGTCCCCCGCAAGAGACTCCCCTCTGTCTCCCCCGCGGTCTCTTTGGAGCTCCTTTTGCAGCCTGGCACGGACCCCCTCCCACTCCCCTCGAGCGATCCCACACACCCCTGCATGCATTTGCAGCTCGCCCCCTCAGCCCGCCCGCTGCGGCGCCCGCCCCTGCCCCCCCGCCAGAATGTATCCTGCATTCTCAGAAACTGATCTGGGGGAGGTGAAGTCCGAGGGTTCTGTGGAGCAAAGAGAGAATGGGTGTTGGTATAAAGGGCACAGGCTGTTTGTGCCTCTGTCCCTACAGGGCGAGGTGATGGCAGCGACCCATGGAACTTTAAAAGTTGAGGGCCACTTTGGATTTGTCAAGACTCTGCATTTGGCTCAGCGCCAGTTCTGGTGGCCGGGCATGCGCAAGGATATCTCTATGTGCAGTCCTGTCAAACCTGCTTGATGTGCAAGCCCCTGCCGGGGAAGCCGCAGGGGCTGTTGAAACCCCTCCCCACACCGAGCCAGCCTTGGGAGGTCGTCTCGATGGACTTTATCACCGACCTTCCGCCTAGCAAAGGGAAGATGGTGATTTGGGGGATGGGAGTGGATTTGTTTTCCAAACAGGCACACTTCGTCCTGTTTGCCGGCCTCCCTCCTCCTCGCTCCCTGGCTAAGGTGTTTAATCCAACAATGCAGCACACAATACAAAATGGCAAGTAATTTACATCCTTTCTACACAATCGACCCCGTAAAAGGATGTAAATTGACTGGTAGTTATTAGAATTGTATTAACTGATTATTGCATGTCATGAATATATATACCTGTTTTAGAATATTATAAATAACACACAATGCACTTTATAAGATGGAACAAATTGAACACATTAACTTATAAAAGGTTTTTGCAGTGTATATTTGTGTTGCTTGACTCTTCTAACACTGCAGCTCGGGTTTCTACAGCTGCTCTCAGGGGAGGCCTGGAAACCTCCCAGAATTACACCTGCTCTCCAGATGGCAAGGACCAGCCTGGAGAAAATGGCTGCTCTGGAGGGTGAAATCTTCGGCACTGTACCCCACAGGGGCCTGTCCCCTCTCCACACCCTGCCCTCTCCCAGGCTCTGCCCCCCCCCAATCTCCAGGAATTTCCCAACGCAGAGTTGGCCACCCAAAGTTTAAGAAGTAATAAGGTAGGAGGGCTGGGATGTAGGAGCCCCAGGTTGAGAAATTCCTGGACCCCTGGGGGTAGGCCCTGCAGAGGATGGGGAGTGCGGAGGGGCGGGGCCTCCGCGGCTGTAGCGGCATAGAGTGCACCCCCGAAGCAGCCGGATCCTCCAGGGGCGAGGGCCTCTGTCATCTGGAGATCAGCTGTGATTCCAGGAGATCTCTGGGCCCCACCTGGAGGCTCAACAACAAGCACACCGGGAAGCGAAGAATAAGAAGATGATCAGAGATTTCTCTCATAACTAATAGAATAACATACAAATAGCGAACTGTTATAAGCAAGAACTCTACAAGTATATTGTGACATTAACTCGAACAGTACTAACATTCTAACCAACAGTGAAAAGATCTCCTCCTCTTGGGGTTTTAGTTTAGTGTGGTTTGCTTTCCTTTCTCCTTAGCTGTAGCCCCTTCCCTATTATTTATTTGTAGTTTTTGTAGTTTTGCAAAATAAAAAAATATCCCTTCGGGGATTTTAAAAAGACAACAACAACAAGCACACGGCTAAGTTAGGCAAACACAGAAAACACCGTGTTGAAATAATGCACACAATATTCACATGCACTTATAGCTAAATATGTTTTTGATTTATACACACAACATCAACTCTAGTGTATTGTAAACACTTCCAAACTACAACATCAACATTTCAAACACTTTCAAACGAAATGACATGACACGAAGAGTCCATAATCGCAGAAACCCACTCCAGTGTAAACTGTCTTCTTTCTGATGGAGGATAAGATACCAATGTTTCAGTTATTTGCACCGAACAACGCAGCAACCTATTGTACATTCCCCAAGTGATGATCCGTCAGGTAAAGCTAGCAGGCAGCTTGTATTTCTCACTGTGATGATTTAGCTTAGCCAGCAAGCCTAGTAGATGTATTTCCCCATGAGGTGATTCAGCTATATATAAAAATCAAATACATTTAGCTATAAGTGCACTAGTAGATGCATTTTCCCATGAGGTGATTCAGCTATATAGAAATCAAATGCATTTAGCTATAAGTGCATGTGAATATTGTGTGTATTATTTCAACACGGTGTTTTCTGTGTCTACCCACCTGGAGGCTGGCAACTCTAGCTGGCCAGGCAGAGTTGTCTGTGCTGTGGACGACTGTCCAATGCAAAGGACAGTCTGAGTGGCCCCGAGATCCTTTGCCGCCTGCTTGAGATGCACGGGATACGGACCTCCAGGAGCGCCCCCCCCGAAGGCCAGCAAAGCTGTCTGTTGGATGGAAGCGCCCTTCTAATGCACTCCAGCAGCTCTTACACAAAAGGGACAAAGTCCATAGCCAAGGCTGCTTATGTCTCTGCTTGTCTATCTGACTCCCCATCTCCTTTCCTTGCCCTCTTCCAGACAGTTTCTCTGCCTCAGGACCCCGTTGCTACCCCTGCAGTCTGGGCCCAGCGCAGGCCCATCCCTGGCCCCCCTGGGATGCAAGGACGGCTCTTCTCAGGCAACTTGCGAAGAAGGTGAGATCAGCGGAATGTGGCACGTGCTGTGGAGGCAGGAGGAGGAGGAGACGGCCCGTGACTTTGTAGGGTTGCCAGCTCCAGGTTGGGAGATCCTGGAGATTTGGGGGCGGGGGGTGGAACCTGAGAAATGCAGGGTGTGGGGAGGAGGGTAGGGGCCTCAGCAGGGTACAGTGCCAGAGACTTCACTCTCCAAAGCAGCCTTTTTATCCAGGGGAGCGGATTTCCGTCATCTGGAGGTCAGTTGTAATCCCAGGAAACCATAGGTCATTTCGGGGGGGGATCACGGGGGAACACAGTCCCCCCAGGTGAGGTGCAGGGGCGGGGCACACGATGAAGCCCCGCCCCCTGCTTCCGGCCGCCCCGCTTCCAGCCCTCATTCAGTCAGGAGGAGGCAGGAGAAGAGGG
>NW_015159827.1:96404-98504 GCF_001447785.1 Gekko japonicus
GGCAACCAAGGCTCCCTCTAAGCTGTGGAGTCTTGTGAGCAAAAATTCTACTTTGGGAGCTGCTGGCATTAAAACTGTGAGCTAACAATTTGGCTGCCGCATCCATTAGTTTGCTCTGGAGCCCTCCTTCCTGAGCGAAGACAGGAATGTGTGAGCCGGAGGCTAAAAAACTGCAAGCTGGCTCACACTCACTCAGCTTAGAGGGAACACTGCTGGCAAGCCTTTGGGAGGGGGAGACGGTGGCCCCTGGTCCTCTGTAGAGGTTGGACATATTTTATTGGCGTGAGAGTGTGCAACATTATCATATTGTCTGTGTTCCCCTCCCCCCCATTATTCTGGACATAAGCTCATTTTCTTTTAGGGAATAGAGACTGAGATTCTCTTTAGCTGAACACGGCATTTGGAAACCAGCCAGGCTGTGGTCCATGAGGGGTGGCACCCAAGTGCCTTTCTTGGCACCCTAGTGTGGCGCTCTCTCCCACTCTCTCTGGCTATTGACTTACCCCTGCATCACAGTTTCTGCATTTGCAGTACAAATAGGCAAAGACAGTCTGCTAAACTGCTAAACTGAAGAAGGCTGCTGTTTCAGGAAGCAAATTCCAGATGCATGTAGATGTTTCCTTGCAGAGCTCTCCGTCTTGCCACTCCACATCTGGAAATATACCAGCAAGTTGTTTTTACTTTCAGATTTACTGTGGTCAGTCAGTCCCGATGACATTTCTTGCAGTGAGAGTCTAGGACTACACTTGCCAACATCCAGTTGTGGCCTGGGGAATCTCCTGGAATGGCAAATGTTCTCCGGCTACAGAGACCAGTCCCCCCTGGAGAAAATGGCTGCTTTGCGGGATGGACTCTTTAACATGATACTTGCTGAGGCCACTCCCCTTCACAAACCTTGTCCTCCCCAGGCTCCACCCCCAAATCTCCTGGAATTTTGCAGCCGGGGGCTGGCATCCCTAATGTAGACATGGAAGACTATTCTTCATGAGTTTCCCAGGACAAAACTGAGGGGGGCTCTAGTTTCAAGCTCACAGAGGGAGGGTCTGTCAACAAGCCAGGATATCTGAATGGAAACTCCAGTTTCAGAGGCACTGATAACAACTCTTGACTAGAGGAGTTGGGAGTTGGGGTGTGTATGGTAGGAATGGGTTCTTGCTTCTCTTGCTTTGCTCATGGGCTTCCAGGAATCAGCTGCTTGGCCCGGATCAGAACCAGGATGCTGGACTAGAGGGTCTTGGAGTCTGTTCCCACAGTTCCAATTATACGGCTTTTATGAGTGAACCGCAACTGTGTTTGGGTTTGACATTCCACCACCTTTGACTTCAAAGCATTGCACAAAGAGCACAGTCCTGCCAATGTGGTCACGTGATCTGTAGTTTTGCCCAACCGCTCAGCTGTCCCGTCCCTCGCTGCTGCAGCTGCCTCCAGTTGTCCCTCTCAGCATTCATCCTTGAAGGTGGCGTAGTGGTGAAGTGCGCGGACTCTAATCTGGGAGAACCGGGTTTGATTCCCCACTCCTCTGCTTGCACCTGGCTGGATGACCTTGGGCCAGCCCTAGTTCTGAAAAGAGCTGTCCTTGCAAAAGAGCAGTTTCTGTCAGAGCTCTCTCAGCCCCGCCTACCTCACAGGGTGTCTGTTGTGGGGAGGGGAAGGAAGGGAAAGCGATTGTAAGCCGCTCTGAGAGCCAGTTTGGTGTCGTGGTTAAGTGTGCGGACTCTCATCTGGGAGAACTGGGTTTGATTCCCCACTCCTCCTCCACTTGCACCTGGCTGGATGACCTTGGGCAAGCCAAGGAGTTTGTGAGCCGCTCTGAGACTCCTTTGGGGTAGTGAAGGGCCATGGGGTATAAATCCAGTCTCTTCTTCTTCTACTTCACAGGGTGTCTGTTGTGGGGAGGGGAAGGGAAAGGAGTTTGTGAGCCGCTCTGAGACTCCTTTGGGGTAGTGAAGGGCCATGGGGTATAAATCTAGTCTCTTCTTCTTCTACCTCACAGGGTGTCTCTTGGGGGGAGGGGAAGGGAAAGGAGTTTGTGAGCCACTCTGAGACACCTTTGGGTAGTGAAGGTTGGGGGTATAAATCCAGTCTCTTCTTCTTCTTCTA
>NW_015159827.1:99739-101087 GCF_001447785.1 Gekko japonicus
TAGCATAATAGGACACACCCAACAGCAGAAACTCATTAGGATTGGCTACATTAGGGGTGTGTGGCCTAACATGCAAAAAGCCCTGGGTTTTGACAACAAACAAGGTAAACAGAATAACAAGCAAAAGGTGGGTGTGGCTGGATAACTGCACTTCTTGTAGCATGGGGGTGTGGCCTAATATGCTAATGAGTGGTGCTGTCAGGGTGTGGCCTAATATGCTAATGAGTTTCTTGTGTTGGGTGTGGCCTATTATGCTAATGAGTTCCTGCTGGGCTTTTTCTACAAAAAATGCCCTGGATGTATCCAATTTTCCTCAGCCAGTGTATCTCTGGTGTAGCGGTTAGGAACGCGGACTCTAATCTGGGAGAAGCAGGTTTGATTTCCCACTCCTCCACATGCAGCTGCTGGGAGGACCTTGGGTTAGTTACAAGTTCTCTCAGAGCTGTTCTGGAAAGAGCAGTCCTCAAAAGAGCTCTCTCAGCCCCACCTAACCTCACAGGGTATCTGCTGTGGGGAAGGGGAAGGGATTGTTAGCCACTCTGAGACTCCTTCGGGTAGTGAAGGCCAGGATATAAACCTAATCTCTTCTTCTTCTTTATCCCCACCCCCTCCGATGCCTTATGTTGCTGTTTCTCTATACGTTGCAGCTGTTTATTTCTCCCAACTTTGGCTACGGTTCTGGGACCCAACACTGAACACTCCGTCTCCGGAGGAATTGGAAAAGGTAGGTGCTTCTGGCTCAACGCAGGTACTTCTAGGGCTCTCTGCAAGCTGTGAGAAGGCCTTAAGTATCTCCATCACATCTCTCCATGCCCTGGTGCATTTTCCAGGCCTCCCCATCCCCCCCAGAGCGTCTTCAGCATGAGTCTGGGCGAGTGCCCACCCCTTTTCTGTAAAGTGGGATTCATGATAATATTTCACATGGTCCTTTGGTGGCCGAAGGAGCGGTTGAAAGGAAGCAAATTGCCAAGCGCAGTTGCCTCTTCCCAGTTTCTTGCATGAAAAATAAAATCTTTGTTTCAAGACTTCATGTATATGTGATGTATATCTCTTTTGGCAGTCGGGCATTCTTTTTCAAAGCCAGCATTTTCCCATGGGGCGCTTCCAGAGCTATGTGTGCGCCACGTGCCATCTAGTCGCAGCCGACGTATGGCGAGGTGACCCCATCAGGTTTCCAAGGCAGGTGATTATGCAGAGATGGCTGCCATTTGCTTGCCTCTGCAGAGTCTTCCTTTGTGGTCTCCCTGCTTAGCTTCCAAGATCTGACAAGACCGGGTTATACTATGCCCAGGGCTGGCCCCAGTTTATTTTGCACCCTAGGCGAGGATCCCTTCTGGCGCCCCCCCGT
>NW_015159827.1:101787-106178 GCF_001447785.1 Gekko japonicus
GGGGGTTGGGGGGGGACGGCGGCGGCAGAAAAGGAGGTTCGTGGGGGGCCTAACTGGAGGGATTCCTGAGGCCTGGTCGTCCTTGGGGTTACTTTGAAAGCCTGACCTTAGCATCCATTTCTCCACAAGGCTGATAACAGCCCCATTCTGCATCTAGCATTAGCGCCGTTGTTTTACCAAACCCACACTGGGACAGAAAAAGATGCGGCACAAAACCACATTCAAATACCCCGGGCCCAACGCCACTGTACTGACCGCAGAGCCACCCACCCCCCGAATGGCCATAAAACGACCCTAAATCTATGCAGACGGTACCATAAAACGGAGAGATCAAAGGAAGCGAAACCGGCGTGCAGTGTGGAGGCTACCATAAAATCCGACAATCAAAGAAAGTGGGAGCGGCCTGCAATGCAGAGGGGGGATTTCTGTTCCAGCCTGGGTTTGGCCAGACAGCGGAGCGAGTGCCAGATGTGGGACAGCGTGTCCAAATTGCTTGTGCTTTCCCGCTGCTTCGCTTCTGAGGGTCTCACCAGATAAACTGTCGTGTTTTTGCACAATCAAATGAGCAGCCAGTACCCGTTTGGTGCAGGAGCCCGGCCGTCTCTTTTTCTGAGAAGCTGTTCTCTTGCAGAAATATAATGTCACCCAGCACTGAAATGGCAATATTTTACCAGTGGAGAAATGGGTTTTTGTCTCTAGGTAATGTTTTGGCGTTACTGTGTGGAGTCTAATTGAAAAGAGGGTCACTCAGTAGGCATGCCAGGAGACCACGTGGGGGACGTGGGGGCGGCCCTCGGAGGCAGCATGAGGTCACTGTCAGTGAAAACCAAGAAGTGATGTCAGTCCTCTCTAGGAATCGTGAGAAACTCTATGGTTTTAGTTTATAGTCTGATGTGGTGTGACTTGTATGGCTAAGACAATAAAACTTATCTATCTATCTATCTATCTATCTATCTATCTATCTATCTATCTATCTATCTATCTATCTATCTATCTATCTATCTATCTATCTATCTATCTATCTATCTATCTATCTATCTATCTATCTATCTATCTATCTATCTATCTATCTATCTATCTATCTATCTATCTATCTATCTATCTATCTATCTATCTATCTATCTATCTATCTATCTATCTATCTATCTATCTATCTATCTATCTATCTATCTATCTATCTATCTATCTATCTATCTATCTATCTATCTATCTATCTATCTATCTATCTATCTATCTATCTATCTATCTATCTATCTATCTATCTATCTATCTATCTATCTATCATCTATCATCTATCCATCCATCCATCCATCCATCCATCCATCCGCGGTTTTAGTTTTTCAGTGGTTCCTAGAGAGGACTGGTGGCACTTCCAGGTTTTCCCAGGGTTTTACTTATGGTTTTCTCTATGGCCTTACTGTTAGAGTTTCCAGTGATTCCTGGAGAGGACTGACATCACTACCTGGGTTTTCCTGGAAGTGACATCATGCTATCGGCCTGGAGGCTTCTTTGAAAAAAATGTCTCCCATTGCCACTCAAATATGGTTGCCAGGTCCTTGCCTCATGCTGGCGGGGGGTGGGAGGGAGGTTTCTGGGAGTGTGAGGGGGGGCGCGTGACGTCAACATGTATGGTGTCCCGGACATTATGACATCACTCAGAAGTGACATCATTATGCTGGGGGCATCGTGCGGCGACACTCTGGATTTGGGACAAACTCCATGGTAAAATTGGGCTCAAACCATAGAGTTTTGCTAAAAAAACCAGAGCGTCGCCGCCTGACATCCCTGGCCAGCTAACCGGCAGCGGGTAGGAGCCCGCAAAATCAGAGGATCCCCCCCGCTCCCACCCGGGGACTGGCAACCCTGCCCCAAAGGTGGTGGGAAATGAGAGGCTGGGGCAGGGGACTGGGAAGTCATGGGCAGTTTTGTGGATATGTCCTAAGGACCTCGCTCTGCTGCCTATGGGGGACCCAGAAGAGATGTAGAGTCCAGTGAGGCACCTTGAAGACCAACTAAGGTTTACTCAAGGGATGGGCTTTCGTGTGCACTGTACTGTTTTTAAAAAGAGACTAAGCTGAATCAAGAGGTTGACACCTTCCAACTTCATAAGACTTCTTACTCGTGAGGAAGATTGGTGAAAGGAGGTTTATGGGAGACCTGGATTTGCAGTCACCACCGCATCTGCTGAAAAGCCCTTCCCTGCTGCAGCCTTTCCACGTGCCAGCAAGAACACTGGCTGTTTCCCTGCAGCTTCCTCCTGGCCCCGTTTCCCCCCCTCCCAGAGCTGCGCCCCCTCTACAGTGCTTCCCTCTTGTACCTGCGGTATGTGATTTAGCTTCTTTCCACTGCTGCAGACATCATGGAGCCCGAGTGCGAAAGCTTCGGTCAGTCCTCTGTCTTCTCTCAAGTGCAATTCAGTTGTGCTGAGCTGCTAGTTACCGGGCAGTGGCGTCACCTTGCCGTGACTGCAGCCACTGAAAGGAAGGGGATTTGCACCATTTCGATCTACATAGACGGGCAGCTGCTGGACTCTGCTAAGGTAACGGCTTGGTGTTCAGCTCTGCAATCGATGCTCAGGGGACAGCAACTTGCTTCTCGTCTGTGTCAGACTCACATCGCATCAACGAAGAACACACTTGCAGAAAAGAGGTTTCTTTATTTGAAGCAATAGGTGCATAACAGGATCACTGTTCAGAATGAGGTATAAGCATGGATCCCAACAGATTATAGAAAATTCAAAAAGCTGAGGCCCAATTGCGGGACTTCCCCCGCGCGCCATTGAGCCTGGGAAGCAACGCTCCTACTTAATCATAACATACTGCTTCTCATGGATAATGCCATGAGATCACCCAAACTACTAGATGCCAGCAACCACCTGCGGCCTTGAGAGATACGGACGTTCCAGCAACTAGGCAATTAAGCGTATAAACAGGCATACATGGGAAAGTGAAAGCAAACAAGCGCATACCCAAAGAACAAGGATACATAAGAATATACACAGAGCATGGTGAAACCTCAGAGCATACACAGAGTACAGGGAAACACATTGGCAGCTTGCTGACAGTCTGCAGGGTTAGGTTTAATTGACAACCTGCTTCGTATCACAGCATGTTTTAGAGCTTTCCTCCACACGGTCTGAAACCCCAACAAGTAGGGTTGCCCAGTGTCATCCATAGAGGCACTGGGACTCTCCCAGTTTGTTTCGACCCCCACACATCAAGCAGGCCACACACTGGATCTTATCTTTGCATCGGGGATTATGGTGGACTGGATTACTGCTGATGTAGTTCCATGGTCAGACCACCTTTCCCTGAAGGCCTGGTGGGGTATCCATAACCCTTCCTGTTTAGGCGGTGAGTGAATTTATGCTCATCCACGGAGTCAAATGGATCTTATTAGGCTCTAGGAAGCTCTGTGGGATCCGATTCCCTCTGGCGGCCTGTTGGATGTGCTGGTGGAAGATTGGTACTCCCGTCTTTCCGAAGCCATTGACGAGGTTGCTCCCCGGCACCCTCTTCTGCCTCGTACCAAGCTAGCTCCATGGCATACCTCGGAGATACGACAGATGAAATGAGAGCTGAGACGACTAGAGAGAGGGTGGCATTCAATATGGTTAACCATGAGGTGTTAACCCATCGCCTCACCATCACTGGGATATGGGTAGGGGTGTTCAAAAAAATAATAATTCGGCCCATTTGGATTCTGCCGAATCGGGCAGAATCAATTTCGGCAGGCATAAAGACTCCTGCGCGTCAATTTCGGCAGTACCAGGGATTCAGGAGTCTTGCAGCCCGCCGAATGTCAGTTTCAACCCCATTATATCCTATGGGCCATTGAAGTCAATGGCGAAAACATAGGGTATATTCTGGGGGCTGGAGGGGAGGGGGTTTGAGGGAGAGGCTCCAAACTTGTAGAGTAGCTGCTGGAGCCTCTCCCCAAGATACCAACCAAGTTTCAAGAGCATTGGACCAGGGGGTGCAACTCTACGGGCCCTCAAACAGGTTGCCCCTATCCCCCCATTGTTCTCTATGGTGGTGGGGGGGAAGATCAGGCCCCCGGAGGGCTTCTATCAGACCCACAGTGGAACTGGCTGTCGCCTGCTTCTTCTGCCAGTTCTGCTGCTGCTGCTGCATCATCGTAGGTTTGCAGCTTACAGACACACGCCTGAACAGCACACTCAAGATTGCAACGGCACAGAAATTTTGATGCGATACTTCAGAGCAAGAGGTGTCAGTTATCAGACACTGTTAAATAAACAAAATAATGCAAGAGTGCTCATGTTTTAAGCATGTTTTTATTTTAAGTAAAAAAAAAACACCCTTTGTGTTTGTGTCCTTTATAAAGTTTATATCTCCACTACCTGGCATTACATTTTATGACACACACGGCCC
>NW_015159827.1:106912-120116 GCF_001447785.1 Gekko japonicus
ACCAACAGCTTCCCAATCTTCTATGGCAGCTAGCTGACATTATCTAAGTTAACCAGGTAAAATGATCTAAAATGGTCATTCTTAAATGATTTGAACCAGGTAGCAGGCTGTGATTTTAAAATTGAGTGTCTGTCTAACAGCGCATCATGCTTTAATATCCAATCTCTGAGATCTGAATTCTTTGTTGAGGAACTAAGGAGGTCATCAGGAATATCTTAATAGTATATTATTGAAAAAACAGGAACAATCTGAGTCTTTGGATAGCATTGAATTAAAGGCCAGTTGGCTAAAAGAATCAGTGCTAGCAGCTCTGATTTAGCTAGCATAATAGGAAGGTCACTATTTTACACGTAGCATTTTTTGGGTCTCGTTTGCTTCGTATCCAGCATTCAGTCACAGGTGACTAAGGGAGCCGTCATAAGCTGGTCTGTTAAGAAGCAGGTCCCGTTTTGTTCCGTGGGACTTGCTTCCCAGGTGGGTGTTCTCAGGACCGCAGCCGCGCACCCAAAGGTGAAAAGGCCTAACCGCCGCTTCCTTTTCTCTCTGTTGCAGATGCAATATATCCAGCCACTTCCAGGCCGCTTCGTCTCCATGGATCCGTCTTCCTTTATTGATGTCTACGGCTATGTGGCTACCCCACGGGTTTGGAAACAGAAATCTTCCTTGACGTGGCGCCAGGGCCCCATGCACTTGTTCGAAGAAGCTGTTTCGGGAGAGTCTCTACAGCGCATTTTCCAACTGGGCCCGAGATACTGTG
Organism: Gekko japonicus; assembly: GCF_001447785.1. Taxonomy (NCBI): domain Eukaryota; kingdom Metazoa; phylum Chordata; class Lepidosauria; order Squamata; family Gekkonidae; genus Gekko; species Gekko japonicus. Next base: position 107,670 of record NW_015159827.1, read on the forward strand.
GCAACTTCCAAGCTGTAGAACTTGGAGGTACAAGGCCCATCTGTGGTCCTTGTTGAGATATGCCCCCTTTCAAGAGGGACTCGGAGGGAGATTCCTTGGGCTGAGTGCTCACTTGACATACTCGGTCTTACTTGTTCTGGGAGTGAAACGTCAATCACAGTTCAGGGTCCCTTTCTTTCCCATAGAGAAGTCTAAGAAAGGCCCCAGCATCTGATGATCACCTCTAACAAGCCTAGGCTGTGACAGGCAGTTTGATGTAGTGGTTAGGAGCGCGGACTCTAATCTGGGAGAACCGGGTTTGGTTCCCCACTCCTCCTCCACACGCAGCCAGCAGGGTGACCTTGGATCAGTCACAAGTCTGTGATATGCCATAGAGTGCACCCTGTTTCCTCCACGAGAACTGACCTTGGTAGTCTGGATCTCAGCAGTCATTCTTGGAGATCTCCAGGGCCCACCTGGAACTCTGAGTGAAGGGCGGGGTAGAAATCCAATATCATCATCCTTTTCTTCTTCTTTATCTCATCATCATCTTCTTCCTCCTCCTGTCACAGAAATGGTTGTGGACCCTTGGGTGGTAGAGCAGCTACAAAGACTTTAGAGCAGGGATCCCAAATAAACGCAGCAGACCGGGCCCCAGAACAGGGTCTCCAGCAATGTTCCCTCTAAGCTATGGAAGGACACTATTTTACATGTAGCATTTTTTGGTCTCGTTTGCTTCGTATCCCGCATTCAGTCGCAGGTGACTAAGGGAGCCATCATAAGCTGGTCTGTTAAGAAGCAGGTCCCGTTTTGCTCCGTGGGACTTGCTTCCCAGGTGGGTGTTCTCAGGACAGCAGCCCTGCACTCAAAGGGGAAAAGGCCCAACCGCGGCTCCCTTTTTTCTCTGTTGCAGATGCAGTATATCCAGCCGCTTCCGGGCAGCTTCGTCTCCATGGACCCGTCTTCCTTTATTGATGTCTACGGCTATGTGGCTACCCCATGGCGGGCACAAAATGGCAGGCACAGGCGGCGGGCACAAAATGGCTGCCGTAGCTAACATCCTGTCACACAGGGAAGATCTTGTTTGCTGTGGCGGCAGCTGCTGCCAAGCCGGTGTTTTCAAAAACCTGCACAGCCCATCAGATCTCCAGCGGCCACCCAGAAGCCTGACTGGGGAACAGCCCCACTTGGCCCCAGCCGCTTTCTAAAAGCATTTGGGTGGGCAGCAATGCTCCCTCTAAGCTATGGAGTTTTGTGAGCAAAAATTCTACTTTGTGAGCTGTTGGCATTAAAGTTGTGAGCGAGCGATTTGGCTCCTGCATAAATCCGTTTGATTTGGAGCCATCCTTCCTGAGCCAAGACAAAAATGTGTGAGCCGGAGGCTAAAAAACTGTGAGCTAGCTCACACTAACTCAGCTTAGAGGGAACACTGGTGGGCAGCAGGGAAGGTGTCGGTGGGCATCATGGTGCCTTTGGGCATCGTGTTGGGGATCCCCGCGTTAGACCGAGCAATTTCTGACACTCAGCTGAAGATTTCTCTCTCAGACTCCTTTTTTCTCACTGAAAAGTACGCAGACGGAGAGTGATTTTAGCAAAGCGTACTTTATTCTATCCGGAACAATACAGCTGGCGTGTTGTTCAGTCCCCATTGCCTCAGAGAGGTCTGGTCGCAGAAGAGTGTCCTGTTGATCTCTCTGGCATCGGAGGGGTTGGGAGGGCTCTTGGCCTCATCCTGTCGAGTGCCTTCTTCCCAGTTCCCTCCACCCATCTCTTCATTTAGGAGAGATCTCCAGTAGCAGCATCCGGACCGGAGCCTTAGTAGCCCAGGAAAAGATTTCCTTTGGAATCAACGTGATGAGCTCCAGCTACACCACGATCCGAAGCATAAGGGACTGTTACGGAGAGGTGGATGGACGCCTGGTAGCCAAAGAGGTAAAGCTTTGGGCTCTTTTGCTGGACAAAGAAATGACAGATGACCTTATGCCCTTTCCCAGAGGCCAGGGCTGACGTCCTAGAAGTGGCCTGGCCACAGATACCAAGGTGCCCAAACCCCTCCAAACACATCCGTTATGTTCGTTCATACTTCCAAAATAGGTCTGACGTACAGTAGTACTGTACGTACAGTAGTAACAGCGTTCCGTGCGCCTCGGTGTTCAGTCATGCCGGCCACATGACCACGGAAACGTCTTCGGACAGCGCTGGCTCTTCGGCTTTGAAACGGAGATGAGCACCGCAACCCTAGAGTCGGACTCGACTGGCTTTCGAGCAAGGGAACCTTTACCTTTACAGTAGTTCTGAAAATGACCTGGTGCCCTTGCCTTGCTTGGAGGCCTCAATACCATGGTAAGAAGTCAGTAATGTGAGACTTTGGAATTGGATCTTGAGTGCTAAGATTTCAGGCCCCTTCTCAAGGTCTCCAGGGGAACGCCATGGGTGGGCAGCCGGAAGGTAAACGGTTTCCCATGTCTGCTGAGTGTTGGGGTGTGTGTGGGTGCTTGTACTTGGAAGGCCTTCCTTCTGGAAATGACCTGGTGCCCTTGCCTTGCTTGAAGGCCTCAATACCATGGTAAGAAGTCAGTAATGTCACGCTGGGCTCTTTTTGGGCAGGAACGCACAGGAACGGAGTTCCGGCTGGCTCCCAAGTTGGCCACGCCCAGCAGGAACTCATTAGCATAACAGGCCACACCCAACAGCAGGAACGCATTAGGATTGGCTACATTAGGGGTGTGTGGCCTAACATGCAAAGGAGTTCCTGCTACAAAAAAAGGCCCTGGGTTTTGACAACAAACAAGGTAAACAGAATAAGAAGCAAAAGGTGGGTGTGGCTGGATGACCACACTTCAGGTAACATGGGGGTGCGGCCTAATGTGCTAATGAGCTGTGCTGTCAGGGGTGTGGCCTAATATGCTAATGAGTTTCTGGTGTTGGGTGTGGCCTAATATGCTAATGAGTTCCTGCTGGGCTTTTTCTACAAAAAGAGCCCTGGAAGAGGGTTTTACTGGTTGGCAGCTCTAGTTCTTGAACACAAGTTGGCTCCCCCAGCTCCCTTCTCAAGGTCTCCAGGGGAACGCCATGGGTGGGTAGCCAGTAGGTAAATGGTTTCCCATGTTCTTTGTCTGCTGAGCATTGGTGTGTGTGTGGGTGCTTGTACTCGGAAGGCCTTCCTGTTGCATTGGCAGCCTGCAGTCAGTTACTGTCTTTTTGCTAACTGCAAAGCGTGGGGTTGGATTATTTCTCAAATTCTGCCAACATGGTGCCTGCCAGGGAGCTAGCCCTCCAGGGAAGCTACAGTGCCCCTGAAGAACGGGGACACGACCGTGACATCGGGTAAGTGGAGCCAAGCACAGACCTCTGCAAAGGCAGCACTGCAAATATTCAAGCTGCTTCCATGTCACGTTGGGAGGGGATGGACACACACAAATATGCATGAAGCTGCCATACTGAATCAGACCTGTGGTCTGTCAAGGTCAGATGTGCCTTCTCAGACTGGCAGTGCGTTGGGTGATTGTGAGATATTGAAAAATGGTATTTAGCAGAGATAAGATGGTCCAGCAGTGCCGGAGTAAAATAATTCAGACTCAGAGTCCATGTGTGATTAAAATATAAAGTTTTTTACTAAATTCTAGCATAGGAAGGGTAACTGGGATGAAAATAACAACAGAGCATAATCGGCTACATCCTTACACTACAAAGACAAAACTAGAAGAGAGATATTATGGCTACTCTTCTTCTTTCTTCAGAACACCAAAAACAAAGACGGGAAGAGAAGCCATAAAATGGTAATACATCTTGACACTTTAGTCCCAAACAAATTCCTAGATCAGGGAGAAAATTCCCGGGCTTTCCACATCTAAAGAACATTGGTTACATGAGAAACATGTGACTTCCTGTGAGCAACATAAACATTTAACCCCAGATATACTGAGTGTTTTCAACTTGTAATACCCAACACAGTGGCTTTCCAGGGTCTCAGGCAGAGTGAGGTCTTTCCCATCACCTCCTGCCTGGTCCCTTTTAACTGGAGATGCTTCTGGGGATTGAACCTGGGACCTTCTGCATGCCAGGCAGAGGCTCTGTCACTGAGACATGGCCCCTTCCCATGAAAACCGAGCCAATCTCCATCATGTGCTGTAACAGAGTTTTCTCAAAAGTCCCTTTCCCCCCTCCCTTTCTGTTAAGTCGCTCGCTTAACAAAGCAGTCGGAGAGTGATTCAGCAAGAACACAACTTTATTCTTCAACTCGAACACAACTCCAACACAGATCAGCATCTGATAGCCAGAACCACGACAACCTGTACATAGCAGCTGTCCTGCTTTTAAACATTCCCGGCTAATATAGCCACGCCCACTGTACACATATCAACCTATGAGGTTGCCGTGATAAGGACCAATCACGAACGTTCCCTCTCAGGGAGTTTGCTGTAAGCGATTGGCTGTAGTTCCTGGGCTAGTAACCTGATTGGATGTTTTTGGATCCTAGCCCAGGACGAAGCTCAACATGGTAATTCAATGAGATGTTTCACTATGCATTCAAGGCAGCTTTGAATACATTACACTTTCTGTACAGTTTCTTCCTGCCTCTCCCCTCTCACGTCCCATGTCTTTCAGCTGGATCTTTCCTCTCGTGATGGCACGACACCAGTCTACCTGGCTCGAAATACTGCTGGGAGACTTGCCGGCCCCTTAAGAACTATTGGCTCTGTTGCTGTGAGCCAGTATGGTAAGTGCGAACTATAGCACCGAACAATGATGGACCCAGGCCAGTACACACAAAACAGATATGCAGGAGAATGCCCAAAGTTTATGTCCTGAAGAGAACTCCTGGATCTCTGGAGGAGAAGAGGGCCCTTGAAGTACTATTTATTTATTCATCTATCACATTTGTATTCTGCCCTTCTCGGATGTGGGCTCAGGGGAGGTAACAGCATTGTTTCATTTACAATATAATCCGTTAAAAATTTAAAAATATTTAAAATAAATTATAAAGTTTAACTAAAATGGCGACATGACTTTCTCTGTTAGCCCCATCAGCTGGATAGGTGGTAAAGGTAAAGGTTCCCTAGCTCGACAGCCAGTTGAATCCTAGGGTTGCGGTGCTCATCTCCGTTTCAAAGCCGAAGAGCCAGCGCTGTCCGAAGACGTTTCCGTGGTCATGTGGCCGGCATGACTAAACACCCAGGCGCACGGAACGCTGTTACCTTCCCACCGAAGTGGTACCTATTTATCTACCTGCAGTTTCTTGCTTTCGAACTGCTAGGTTGGCAGGAGCTGGAACTAGACTTGCAATTTCTTGCTTTCGAACTGCTAGGTTGGCAGGAGCTAGAACTAGAGACGGGGGAGCTCACTCCGTCATGCGGCACACTCGGGTCTCGAACTGCTGAACTACCGACCTTCCACAGCCTGCCAATCGGCGTCTTAACCACTTGAGCCACCGCAAAAATAGGTGGCAGTCATATACAATATCAGAAGGGCCACTTTGCAGGGCCTCTTTGCAGGGGAGGCCAGGTGATTGGACATCCATCGCCTAGATCGAAAGCCTGGAGGAACAGCTCCGTTTTTCAGGCCCTGCAGGCCCTGTAATAAGTCCTGCACAATGCAGCCTTTTCCTCTTAGCGGCTCCCTCATCACTGGGGTAAATATAAACAGATGTGTCTCGTGGAAGAGGCTAATCCCACTCTCACATGACTGGTGCCCACACATGAGGCTGGATCCGGTAAATGTTAGCCACTCAGGAACCACCAGTGGAAAACAAGCACTTCAGTACCTGCGGTAAGCTAAAGAGGACACCAGTAACCTCAGGGATCCCAGTAGGCATATGGAAGAGGAAGAGGCAACAAGGAATCGATCGGACATTTCCCACTTTGTCAGAGTGGCTATCCGTGATGGGGTGGTTTTTGCCTTCACCTTGGAGCTTGTGGCAATGTTTGTGTTCCTCTGTAAGTTTGGGACACGCACAGAACAAAAGATTCAAGTGACAGCTGGGTTCTTCCAACCCGGCCTGGGTTAGTTCCAGAAACCACCTTGAACTGGCACCCTGGTTGCTGGGTAGCTCATTCTGAACAAGGCAGAATTGAGCCTCTTGGGGCTTTTGGGCCTTTCGCCGATGATTCCGTTCACACAGGGGTCGTTTCGTAGAAAAAGAGCTAGGGGAACTCATTAGCATAAGGCCAGCGGGAGTGCAAGGAAGCCCCGTGAAGGCCCTCCCTGGCCCCAGGCAGGCAGGGGTGGGGAGAGGCAGGGAGGAAGCAACTTACCCTCCCTCTTCTCCTGCCTCCTCCAGGCTGAATGAGGGCCGGAAGTGGGGCAGCCGGAAGCAAGGGGGCGGGGCTTCGTCATGTGCCCTGCCCCCCGTGCCTCACCCGGGGGAACTGCGATCCCCGCGATTCCCCCCAAAATGACCTCTGCGTTCACATGGATTAAGCCAACAAAAGAGGGCACAGAAGGAGAAGCTTAATGGGCTGCTACATGAGTAAGAATTGTCCCTATGCAGAGAGAGGGGGAGAGAGAGAGAGAGATTGTGGAAGAGAGGCAGAGCAAGAATCTCTCTTCAGCTTTTCGAAAAGGAGCCCTGTTGCCGGAGAGATGCGCTTCGCACGTGCAGTAGAGACCCGATGGTCCTGTCTGCCTTCCTGATCGCTTTGGTTGTTCTGGTTTAGTTTCTCGGGACCATCCTCTGTGTTCTTCTTGTTCTGAGTAGGGGGTCAGCAAAATTGCTCCCTGCCTCCTTTGCTCTGACCTGACCAGCAGTGGCAAGAGCAGGACCTCCCAGTGCTGAACAGTGCGGTTTTCTGGCCTCCTTCACAGGGATCCGGGTGTTCGAGACGTGCCCCGCGGCGATCAGCCTGAACTACATTGGAGGGCCCGCTCTTCTGCTCGGCCTCCTGAGGATGGCCGAAGACGACAGCTCCGTGTACGCCACCGTCAAAGCCCTCCACGCCATCCTCAGCAGCAGCACGATGAGTGAAAGTCAGATGAGGCGGATTGGTGGGTACCAGGTGAGAGGGTGCGTCCTTCCCCTGCTCCAACAGAGGTGGTCTCCTGCCTCTCCCAAGCAGAAGTCCTCCTTTACAAGGGGGGAGGGAAGGCAGCCACCGAAGTTGTCGAGGACATCATGACATCAGCTCTAGGATGTCATGACATCACCAGGGACATTTGTCCCATACTCTGTGATTAAACTCGATAGTTTTGGGCAAATGCTAGAAAGTCCCTGAGAATGCAAGTGAGTATCCCCCACCCCCAAGTGGGTAACCCTCATGGTGGCAGCCCTAAGGTGAGAACTGGTCGCTTCTTGTCCTGTCTAGCATGGGCTGCAGCTGAGGCAACACTTCCAGGTGTGAGTCAACGCACGACCAGTGAGGAGAGCTTAAATCATCTTTATTTAACTCCACACGCATTCAGAAGATCATTTACTCACAGTCAAGCTGATAGCTAGGTGTCTGCAGTTAAAAGTTTTGAAAGATGTTTGCCTTTCTCTTCATCTTAGACAAAGCAGCCAGTCGGCTCAAAAAATGCAGGTTTTCCTTGTAGATGCAGAATCCCTACAGAATACACAAATAAATAAACTGGGGGGGGGGGTGTGCGAGAGGGAATGCATGAGACTGCGAGGTCAACCCTTAAGGCTTGACTCCTTGGATTCTCCAAAGCAAGATGTCAGTACAGAAAGGGCCACGGGCAGAAATCAGACACGAGTCAGAAGTAGGAACTTCAACAGTTACTGTATTCAAGTAGCTCTTCTCGGAGGCCATGCTTAGAGCGGAAGCTTTGCTCTGCACACTCATCGCCCATCTGGCCGGGGGCTGCCTTGTCTGTTGGGGTGGGGTCTGTGTCATTTGGTGCCTTGCCCGGGAGTTCCTAAGTGAATACTGTCCTTGGCAGATCTTAGCATACCTTCTGAAAAGAAAGACACGTCTGTTAAACAGCAGGATCCTGCACCTGGTCCTTTCCATTGGGGGCACTGCGGAGACCAGCGTGGGGTCCTTAAGCATCAAGAACCTAGAGGCCTTCCAGTCTATCGTCTGCAGCTTTGAGGTAACGCTAACAAATTGCTTTTATTATGTTTTTTGTGTGCACAGAGAAATCCGTGGAACAGTTGGGTGCAGCCCATTTTTCTGTCCAAGGAGCAGGGGTCATTTCGTAGAAAAAGAGGTGCAGGAGCTCATTGGCATAACTCATTAGCTTTACTTATTTGCATATGCCACACCCCCTGACATCACTGGAAGTGTGTCAGAAGGCAACACCCACCGCTCAGGCTCCACTGGACTGTTTTGGATTGCTCGCTATGGGGGGCGGGAACGTGCAGATCTGTCCTTGCAGAGGAGGGAGATCTTGTGCCTGAATAAAACTTGATCTTAAAGGTGCCACTGGACTGCTTTGGATTGCTAGCTGTGGGGGGGGGGAACATGCAGATCTGTCCTTGCAGAGGAGGGAGAGCTTGTGCCTGAATAAAACTTGGTCTTAAAGATGCCACTGGACTGCTGCAAGGGCTCTGCAACTTACCTGGCTGCTTCTTGCTCTGACTGAGGGCTGCTGGGAGCAGGGGGCGGGGCTTGTTGCATGTGCCCGCCCCCTGGGCTATTTACTGCCGGAGCTCCGCTCCTGTGCGCTCCGGCAGGCAATGACCCCTGCCAAGGAGGACATCCTGACATGGATGCCTCCCCCCCTTTCTCTGGAAACAGGGCATGGAATGAACTTCCTGTCTTTTCTGGTGGGAGACCAGAACCTCCCATAATTCTTGTCCTTCCTACAGCGGCGTTTTCTTTTGTTTCTGTTTTCAGTCTTTTCATTCTACTAATCAAACAGTTCTGCTGCAGTTCTAGATCAGCTGACAACAATGTCGTCAACAGAGTCAGCAGCACATAAAAGGAAACAGACACATACAATAAAAAGTCCATAGCCCCTCATTAATCTAACTTCCATGATACAAACCAAACACTGTTCAAATTAAACAGGCCAAAGCACAGAATTTAGTTACCTTAAAATTGGTGTCACTGGAATGAGCCTGACTGGAGAAAGGACGTATAAAATGTGTCATATCTTTCTGGAATGTTGGGTAAAATTGGGGTGATGTATGATGCACGAAGGTCCCTTTAAATTCAGAACAATGTTTATCTGTTTCAACTGCGTTCAGTTGGCAAAGACAAATATGGCTCCGGTCACACGGGCTAGAAAATGCGGGGGGGGGAAGCGTGGCTGTTTGCCCCGGAGCAAAATAACATGCGACTGCGCAATCAGGTGTCCGGTTGAGGTCCCGTCGAGGTCCCGTGGTTAGGGGGGAGGTGCCGATCACACGACGCGGCAAAGAAGCAGGGTGGCGCGGCAAACGGGGTTGTGTTTTTTTAAAAAAACTGAAATGTGTGCATGCTCCGTTGGGTGCTTGTGCGCATCCCATGGAGACTTGGGAGGGAAAAAAACCTTTTTGCGAGGGGACATGGGCGGGCGCCGGATGCCACCGGAAACGCGATCAGACGCCCGCCCTTGCCCCGCGGTTTCCGGAAACTAGTACCTCGGAGGTACTAGTTTTTTACCCCACATCTTCGGCAGGAAGCCTCGGGTGAGCCACAGGAGCGCTACGCTTCCCAGATGTGGCGGTGTGATCGCGCCCAGAAAATCCGCCTATCTTCCGTCTCTGTAGCATGCCTAATGCTCCGTCTGACCACAGCCTATGATGAGTTATAAGGGAACTTGTCAGTTCTTTCCCGCAGTAAGGAACTCCGGAGGGAGAAAAAACACCCCCTCTTAGCCTGTCAGAGCTAAATAGAGGGATCATCCAAAGGACCAAGCCAGCCTGGTCAGCATGAAGGTGTCTTGCTTCGGAGGGGAAGAGATCTTTGATCTGAGGCTCTTTAACCGAGCGCTCACTGAGAGAGGTGATCGTCGCTGCCTGGATCCCGGGGAGCGAGGGAAGACAGAAGAGTCCCCAGCAGTGCCTGCAAGGCCTGGGGGTGATGGAGGCTGGGTCGGTGGGGTCAAGCAGAGCTTGTGTGCTCAGAGGACCGGACAGAAGAGAACGGTGTAATGCAGCCCACAGGGACAGGGCTAAATATGCAAATAATCACCCACAAGGCTTGGAAGCGTGGGATTAGGGTTGCCAACTCTAGGTTGGGAAATCCCTGGATATTTTGGAGGTGGGGCCTGGGGAAGGCAGGGTCTGGGGGACGAGAGGGACGATGCCACAGAGTCCCACCATTTTCTCCAAGGGGGGGGGTTCTCTGCAGCCTGGAGATCAGGTGTAATTCTGGGAGATCTTTAGGTCCCAACAGGAGATTGGTAACCGCACCTTTGATGCCTGCAGCCCGAGCGACCGGTCCTCCCCCTCCTTCCACTGAGTATGGACTCCCTGCGCCTGAAGGTCCACTCCTGGATCAGGAAGTTGGTGGGATGGGATCGGGGCTCTAGGGTCACCTCTGCAAATGAGCAATGCATCCAGGGGTATTCTTGGTGTTGTCGTTGTCGTTTGGGTGCAGCCGGATTTTGCATTTTTGCTAGCCACATTCTGAGATGGACCTCTAGAGATCATGCACCTAACATCCCCTCAAAGTGTCCTGACTGGCTTCTCTTTGTTTTTCAGCTGTGGTGTCATGGCCCTGAAAATCTGGACCTTTCCCTCTTCACACACCTCGCGGAAATTCTGCAACCCTCAAGGTACGAAAGGCCTGCAAGATAATATGGCCAGTAAATTCGGGCATCCTGGATTTGGGGGGCAAATATGGAACATGCCGTCAAGTTGCATTCAACTCATTGCAACTCCTTTCATGGGGCGTTCAAGGGAAGAGATGAGTGAGCAGAGGTGGTTGATCATTGCCTGCCTCTGCGTAGCAACCACAGTCTTCCTCGGAGGCAGGGCTATTTTTGGGCAGGAACGCACAGGAACAGAGTTCCAGCTGGCTCCCAAGTTGGCCACGCACAGCAGTAACTCATTAGCATAATAGGCCACACCCAACAGCAGGAACTCATTAGGGTTGGCTACATTCGGGGTGTGTGGCCTAACATGCAAAGGACTTCCTGCTACAAAAAAAGGCCCTGGGTTTTGACAACAAACAAGGTCAACAGAATAAGAAGCAAAATGTGGGTGTGGCTGGATGAGCACACTTCTGGTAACATGGGGGTGCGGCCTAATGTGCTAATGAGCTGTGTGTTCAGGGGTGTGGCCTAACAGGCTAATGAGTTCCTGCTGTTGGGTGTGGCCTATTATGCTAATGAGTTCCTGCTGGGCTTTTTCTACAAAAAGAGCCCTGCTCGGAGGCCTCCCATCCATGTACTGACTGTGGCCGACCCTGCCTACTTCCAAAGCCCTGAGAGACGTAGACCAAACTGGACTGATGGGGGTGCTGAGGCCAAATATACCCTACCCCTTTGGCGAGATGAAAAATGTAACAACAGTGTTTCTATGCATTCAACAAAAAAGGCAAAAAAAGTGATTGGTGCATTGGGATTGGGAGAGCCGGTTTGGTGTAGTGGTTAAGAGTGCAGACTCTAATCTGGGGGAGCTGCGTTTGATTCCCCTTGGGTCAGTCACGGTTCTCTCAGAGCTGTTCTCTCAAGAGCAGTCCTCTCAGCCCCACCGACCTCACAGGGTGTCTGTCCTGCCCCCAGCCAGCGTTTAACTGTAGTTAAGTAGAACTGCCATATATCTTTAAGAGCAGTCACCCCTGGGAATTGAAGTCCTTAGTTAGACATCCCAAAGCATCCCTCTGACTGGCTGATCAACAGTCATTTCCTGCACCCAGAGACACGGGAATTTGAGTTTACAGCTCTCTTCCCGTCCCTTTGTCTACTCCTTAAACGGCAAGGAAGTCGGAGCACGCAGTCTTTTTCACCATGAGCCAGTGAACTGAATTAGACTACAAAGATGTGAATTTCACCAGTTATGCAGCTTTGGAGGGGAAGGGAAAGGAGATTGGAAGGCACTCTGAGACTCCAAATGAAGGGCGGGGCATAAATCCAATCTCATCTTCTTCTGCAGTGGGGGAAAAATATTTTATTACACTTCACAACACATGTACACTTTGCTATGCTTTATCAGGGAGTTCTGTATATAGAAATGTGTTATGTACCGAGCCTGAACAGTACTTGGAAACTGACTAAGCTTGTTTCGCCAGAACAATAGCTAGCCAGGATCCTGGAATGGACCTATTAAGTAGGAGTTGTAATGTAAATAACCTATCACAGGGCACTCCCGTGTGTGTGTGTGGGGGTGGGGTGGGGTGTTTTGCACGCATATAAGCAGGGCTCCAGCCCTGCTAGAGTTGTCTTACAGTTAAGCTGAAATCACTAATAAACTATGAGCTGATCACTAAACGTGTCTCGGACACAGTATATTTCAAAATGGTACCAGGAGGTTCCCACAGCAGCAAAGCTTCAAAGAGCTTTTATACAGAACTCACTGCCAATACACAGGGGAAACACATTGGGTTTGTCATGTCTAATAAAATATTTTTTACTGCGCCAACCCCTTCTTTGTCTTTTCTT
>NW_015159828.1:0-1265 GCF_001447785.1 Gekko japonicus
AGACCTGTTCTCCAGAGAGCAGGTCTACCAATATAGTGGACAGGAGTGGGTAGACCTGTTATCCAGAGGCCAGGTCTACCAATATATTGGAAAAGGTTGGGTAGACCTGTTCTCCAGAGGCCTGGTGTACCCATGTAGATGACAACATTTTCTGTAACGAAATTTGACATGATTCCATTTTCTCTTATAATGTTTACATTATTCTTAAAATAAAGTTTAAATGGAGTTTAAAAGAACTCATTCTGAGATTTTTACAAGGTTATAAAATAGGAATGCTAGTCCCCAGGCAGGGGCAGGGAATCCCCCAATCTCAGGGGTTCCTGCCTGCCACCAGCAGCTGGCTGGCGGGGGGAAACCCCGCCCTCAACAGTAGCCACTCCTCTCCCTCCCCTCCTGCCAGATTTAAAGGGCCCTCCAGCTCATCAGTGGGAGCACACGGCCCAGCAATCAGCTGGAGAGCCCTTTATATCTTGCAGGAGGGAAGGGAGAGGAGCACCCGCTGGCCGCACACCTGCACTCCCAAGCGTGAATTCGCTGCTTGGGATTTGGGTGTGTTGGCCCCCTCTCTCCAAAACCATTTAAAGGGACCCTTCAAATGCTTTTGGAGGGGGGCAGGCACCTCAATTCCAAGCAGCGCATTTGCCGCTTGGGATTCAGGCGCATCCCCAATGTGATGACGTCACTTGTAAGTGATGTCATCACATTGGGGACATCCCCTCCCCCTTCAGGGACGCCTTCCAAAGTCATCCGCTGGGGAGGAGGCATGACCTGGCAACCCTATTATGGAAACAAGCTTCTAAAAAACCCCTAATTTACGTGATAGTCAAATGTAGACTCACTCACAACTTTAATGCTACCAGCTTTTTTGGCTCACGACGTAGGATTTTTGCTCACAACACTCTGGAGCTTAGAGGGAACATTGGCCCATACCAAGTCTGGGGGGGAAGATCTTGGGGACAGAGCCTCAGAAGTGCGTAGCCCAGTGGTGGAGCCTAGAAAGGGTGGGGTTTGGGGAGGGGCAGGAGGTCGTCAGAGTTTATTGCCATAGAGTCTCCCCTCCGCAGAAGCCATTTTCTCCAAGGTAACTGATCTCTGTAGTCTGGAGATCAGATGTAATTTCAGGAGATCTCCAGGCCTCACCAGGAGTTTGGTAACCCTAGGAAGGAGCTAGGGTTGCCAAAAACCCCGGTTTGCCAGGGTTCCCCCGTTTTGGGGGGAAGCCCCGCCCCCAACACCCACAGCCACCCATCTCTCTCCCCTTAAGT
>NW_015159828.1:1289-12632 GCF_001447785.1 Gekko japonicus
CCCCGCCCCCAACACCCACAGCCACCCATCTCTCTCCCTTTAAGTGTGTGGAACCCGTGTTTCCTCCCAAGCCGGATCTCTGCAAGCTTGCAGGGAAATGCCAGCTTCGTGCTCTTAAAAGGGAAACACGGCTGCTCTTAAAGGGGAAACGCTGGCTCCTGCATTTAAAAGGGAAACGCCGGCTCCTTTAAGTGCAGGGAACTGCCTTTTCTGGAGATCCAGCGCACGGGCAGGTGGGGGGGGCGGCGGATGCCCGCAACGTGACGTCATCACGTCGGGGATGCCCCGGCCCCTCCAGTAATGCCCCCAAAGTCCCCTGCTGGGGGTGGAAGATGGACTTGGCAACTCTAGGAAGGAGCCTTTGGGGAGGGAAGGGATGTAATGCCACGGAGTTCACCCTCCAAAGCACCATGTAGAGGTGGGCACACAGCAGACGAGGATTTGGGAGAACCAGATTCAAATCAAGTGCACTGGGGTCCCGGTCACACGAGGGGGATGATCCGCTGCCGAAGGGAGGCAAATTAGAGCCGGAGCAAAAAGAACCATGGGAGTGCAATCCGACGTGCCCCCGTGGCTCCGTGCTCCGGCAGCCGATCACACTGTTGTGCAGCAAACCGACAGTAGTGCGGATGTGCGCATGTGTGGGACGGGGAACGGCGCTGGCTGCGACGGGCTACCAGCGCTTCCCCGACCAGACGCCTTCCATTGCTGCACATCATCCAGAAGGTAGTGCTCTGTTGCTACTACTTTTTTGATGCGCATTTGTGGGCCGAAGGGACGGATCGGTGACGGGTGCGCGCGCACCGCTTCCCAGATGTTGCAGTGTGATCACGCCCGCTTTATGCACCCCCGATCCGTCCCTCTTGCGGGGCAAATCTTCCCATGTGACCGGGGCCTGGTTTACATTGGGTGAGTCACATTTGCTTCACATAACCTCCCTCAGGATTAAATGCATATCTCTGTGAGCTTCGAAGAGGAAAGCCCAGCTATCTTTCTAGCACAGATGAGACAAAATATTGGGTTGGGGGCCACATTTGGCAGAAGGGGGTTGCAGTGGCATTCAGGAGCATAACTCTGAACATAGAGAAAGCCACAGGTGCATCAGGGTCTTGTTTAAAAGGTGTGTAATTCAGCGGAGTGTGAAGCTTTCTCCTCTGAAACATACTGGGTTCAGATGCGTGGCGCGGTCAGCTCATAATTTATTAGTTAGATTAAACTAAAGACAACTCTAGCAGGAGCAGAGCCCTGCTTAAATGCGTGCAAAAACACCACACCCAACACAGACCCACTCCCCGTGATAGGCTATTTACATAAGAACTGCTGTTCTATAGGTTCTTTCCAGGATCCTGGCTATCTATTGTTTAGTAACCCCCAAGCTAGGTCCTTCACTGGGTCCCGTTCAGGCTCAGTACATAAGACCCTCACTCATTTCTTTGTCTGTGGACAAAATTTCAAGTGACAGTGCTAGGAACAGACATTTATTTGCAGAATGTGAGCTGTATTTACTATTGAACAGCCACAAATAACAAACTTAAAACTACCTTGTTGTCATTTAAATCACATGCAACCAGAAAGATGCTCTGAAGGTTTCTGACAGTCTTTGGGTATACAGGCTGCGGTCACACGGAGCATTAGCCACGCTACTGAGACGGATGATAGGCGGATTTTTCCGGGCGCAATCACACCGCAACATCTGGGAAGCGTAGAGCTCCCATGGCGAACCCGAGGCTTCTCGTCGAAGATGCGGAGTTAAAAACTAGTACCTCCGAGGTACTAGTTTCCGGAAACCGCAGGGCAAGGGCTGGCGTCTGATCACGTTTCCGGTGGTAGTCCATGGCATCCGGCGCCCGTCCATGTCCCGTCGCAAACATGTTTTTTTCCAAGTCTCCACAGGATGCGCACAAGCACCCAACGGCGCATGCGCACGAAGAGGAAAACAAAAGTTCCATTGCTCTGGAGAATCGCGCATGCTGTTGGTGAGATCGCGCCGCGCCACTTCTTTGCCGCACTGCAGGATCTTCGTGTGATCACCACCTCGCCCCTACCCATGGGACCTCGACGGCACCTGTGATCGGGCAGCCGCACGTTATTTTGCTCCGGGCCAAACTGCCACAGTTCCCCCCCACATTTTACGGCCCGTGTGACTGGGATCTGCTTATTGGCATGAAAATTGCAGAGAGTAGCAGATCCCAAATAATACAGGGGCAGCTTTAATTGGGAATGTTTAGATGGCTGAGCCATCCTAAAGCCAACAAATTAATTAAAAAAGGAATACAGGCTCTAGAATCTAATCTAATAGCCTAAGCTAAGTGTTGTATGATTTTTAACAATAAATATTTAAATAACAACTCTTAAGTGTTTGTATATGTTTTTATATTATTAAACATTCATAAGTCCTCTGATATCCAATTTTCTGTTATAGGGGAGAGGGAGAAATTGGAGAAATAGGAAATCCTTTGCAATGTAACATTTACTAGGGTTGCCAAACTCCAGCTGCAGCCTGGACATCTCCTGGAATTACAACTCATCTCCAGACTGCAGAGATCAGTGTGGACTCTATTAAAAAAAATTATTTCCAAATTTCCCAACAAACAAATCACGTGCTAAGTAATAAAGCCATAGAGGGGACTTAGAAACCAGTACAGAACCATAATAGCAAATACAAAGTAATTCAGGAACAGAGGCGTGTGGACTCTTGGCATTATACCCCACTGAGGTCCCTTTCCTCCACAAACCCAGCAATCCTCAGGCTCTACCCTAGGGTTGCCTACCTCCAGGTGGTAGCTGGAGATCTCCCACTATTACAGCTGATCTCCAGGTGGCAGAGAGCAGTTCGCCTGGAGAAATGGACGCTTTGGAAGGCTATGCTCCTGCAGAGTGCAGGGGGGTGGACTAGATGACCTGCAAGGTCCCTTCCAACTCTAACATTCTATGATTCTATGAACACTATGACATTATACCCCGCTAACATCCCTCCTCTCCTCAAACTCCATGCCCCTCAGGCTCCACCACCAAAATCTCCAGGTATTTCCCAACCTACAGCTGGCAACCCTATGCCACCCCTCAAATCCCCAGGAATTCCACAGCCTGGAGTTGACAACCATACATTTGCGCTGACTCTATGTGTCAGGAAACATCCCCCTACAGTTGCCAGGTGAAAAGTACGCAAACAGAGAGTGATTTCAGCAAAGCGTACTTTATTCTATCCGGAACAAGACGACTTTGGACGGCTCGCAGGCCGGCTTGTATCCCCGAGAAACCGCCACCCAAAACACACACCCTACTTCCCTATAGGTTATTTACAGTGGCCGAGAGTCCCATAGGCTCTCGACCGGGAACCTAGCCCCCTGATTGGAGCGGGCTAGGATCCGCATAGTCCATTGTCTCTTGGAGCAAAGCTCGACATTTGTCTCTGGACTTGTCTGGACTGGATACATTACACCAGGTCTGGGAGGGGAATTTCCTGGAGATTGGGGGGGGGGGCTGGAGCCTGCAGAGGGTGACGTTTGGGGAGGGAGCACAGCTGGGTATAGTGCCATAGAATCCACCCTCAAAGCAGCCATTTTCTCCACGACAACTGATCTTGGTTGACTGGAGATCAAATAGGATAGCAGATCTCTGGGCGCCACCAGGAGGTTGGCAACCCTATGATATTTTACAGCATAATTTCACTGCCAAGCGCACAAGAGCAGGGCCTGAGGAAGAGACGGCAACCTGAGTTCCAAGCAAGCTGCTCGGTAGGGGGCTTTGGCCACCATTCCTTTGCTCCTTCTCCTGCCTCCGCACTAGGCCTGACAGGAGCTCAGGCTTTTGGCCGTGTTAGGCCGCTCTGCAATGACATCATCAGCGGCAGCCATTTTAAAGCCAAAGCAAGTACCAGCTTCGCATTCATCTGCTGTTCCCTCCCGCAAGTAAGCTTAGTACGTCTGTCAGGGCTTGTGGGATGCCAGAAAGTGTTGTGGGGAATGGCAGAACTAATCATACGTGCGTGCTGACACGATTAAACTCATTGGGGGGTGCCAGTTAGGGAGAGCAGTGTGACAGGATCTCCCCTCTCCATGTTCCTGGCCACATCTCCAGGGAGCACATGTATCCCTGGTTATTGTAAAGTGCGAGCATATATGTTTAAAAACAACCACAACAAATGCACTTAAAATGCACCTGTTAAAAATCTGAAATTTAATCCTGAATATAGTCCTTGATCCTGCCCGGCCCCCCGGCCCTAAAATAAAACGAGAAAAACCCTGCTTTCTAGCTACTTGCCTAGTAATCACATTTTTATCCCCACCCTTTCTCCAAGGAGTGCAGGATTCATGGTTCTCTCTTCTCTTCCCCCCCTCCCCCAAAACCAGCAAGGTCAACCCAGGAATTTTTCAGCAGAATGGGGATTTGAACCCAGGTACCTATTTTCTTTTTACCATTTCAGAACTGGTTTAGTCCAAAGCTGCTTTCAACATTATTGTACCCCTATTAATCTTCTTAACATTAGGTTGGCCTCACTGATATAGAACCGGTTAGGGTTACCAGATGTCATCTTTTTAGAGGACACGTCCTCTGTCTTTGGCATCCATCCTCTTTTGGACTGTTTTTTTTAAAAAAAACTAGTGAAAATGTCCTCTTTTTGGGTCGGAAGGTCAGGAATATTCCTAGTTTAGTAGCGATGGTCGCAGCTCAAATAGCAGGCTTATTTAAAATGAGATTTGTCATTTTGGTGTACAGAAAATAATCCTGTCTGAGTGTGTGTGTGTGTTTCCCCAGCCCAATTTGAGAAAACACTCAGTACAATCCTTTAGAGCAGAATCAGATCTTGTACTTTATTGAAAATATCTCTCTGTGGGGAGAGAGACCTTGTTTGAAGTCGTCAGTCAGGAAATATATCCTCTTTTTTGCTTTTCAAAATATGGTATTCTTAGAACAGGTAGGACTATAGAAACAGAAATACTCATTTTTCATAGTATTTCACAAACTGAGAAGACAATATTGTACTGCTTACTGTCCAAAGTTCAATATTCTGTGCAAGAAATAATTGCCATCCTTCTTTCTTCAGAAACTGATCACATACTGCCTGTTCCTAAATTTTGTTCTTTCATCGCAACATTTCCAAAGATTTGTATGTTTTAAATAAAGTGTGAAACTGTTTCTCATTCCTTCATGCCTCGGTTCTTTTCCCAGAAGGTAGCTACTAAAATCGTCACTGCCATAAGCAAACACATTCCGCTTGTCGAGATGATCCTACATACTTTAATTATCTCTAAATGATCGTCATTGAGTCCATTTGAATATTTAACCTGGCACACATTCCAGTTCTTTCCAGTTCTCTGGTTCCAGTAAGTTTGTATAGACTAGTACACCATTATAGGAACTTTGGCAGGTTCATATTTCCCACATTTAGCAGAAGCATCAGAATATATAGGCTTATTTTTCTTTGCTCCTCATGGTGTATGTACCATCTTTTCAGATGTTTTGTAGTAATTCTCCATTAGAATAGCACAATATATCATCTGCTATTTATCTAAATCTTCCTCCCCAATAATTGTTCTTTTTCTGATTCTTAACGAGAACCAAGACTTGAATCTTGAACAATGCAGCATCTCTTTTCTCGCTAGTTAGCAATTGCTTAAACTGTGTCCATTTCCCCAAGAGGGAACCCCTTATCTTGGATCTATTTATTTATTTATTTTATTTAGTTCCATAATTGTTAAGAGTGAAAGACACAACATCTATTCTTTTGTATTTCATTAATTCAGTCATCATGGGATTTAACTGGGTTCCTATCAGCCCCATCTCTCTTCAAACAGCTTTCCAAATTGCCTTCTTCTTTGAGCAGAATGGTATACATTTTAGAGAAACGATATACCTTTTACACAGTTTAGCTGAGCTAAACACAGAATGCAGAGCGACATGCCAATTGTAAATGGTAAGTCATTCTCTCTCAGCCTTCTCTACCTCACAGGGTTGATGTGAGGATAAAAATGAAGGAGAACCACATACGTGGCATGCAGGGGTCATTTCATAGAAAAAGAGCTAGGGGAACTCATTAGCATAACTCATTAGCATATGCCACACCCCCTGACATCACCGGAAGTGTGTCATAAGGCCACACCCCCTGACATCACCGGAAGTGTGTCATAAGGCCACACCCCCTGACGTCACCGGAAGTGTGTCATAAGGCCACACCCCCTGACATCACTGGAAGTGTGTCATAAGGCCACACACCCTGCCCCCAACGGTCCCGGCCGCCGCCGCCAGCCTTGCAGCTCCACTGCTGAGCCCCATGAGGGGCCCAGCGGTGGACCTGCAAGGCCAGCGGGAGTGCGAGGAAGCCCCGCGAAGGCCCTCCCTGGCCCCAGGCAGGCAGGGGTGGGGAGAGGCAGGGAGGAAGCAACTTACCCTCCCTCTTCTCCTGCCTCCTCCTGGCTGAATGAGGGCCAGAAGCGGGGCTGCCAGAAGCAGGGGGCGGGGCTTTGTCATGTGCCCCGCCCCCCGTAACTCACCCGGGGGAACTGCGATCCCCCACGATCCCCCCCGAAATGACCTCTGGCGGGATGGATCTTCTTGGACAAAGCACGGGATAAAGATGCCACAAGTAAATTTGCAGGACAGAATCAGCAGGCCTAGAAAAGGTTAAGTATTTGTTGATTAACAGCTGCAAATTCCCCTTAGAAGACCAAGTATGGTGTGGTTGTCAGGTTGCTAGACTAGCGTCTGGGAGACCTGCGTTCAGATTGGCTTCTGCCATTAACATAAGAACATAAGAGAACATAAGAGAAGCCAATGTTGGATCAGGCCAATGGCCCATCCAGTTCAACTCTCTGTCACACAGTGGCCAGAAATACCAGGTGCCATCAGGAGGTCCACTAGTGGGGCCAGGACACTAGAAGCCCTCCCAGTGTTGTCCCCCCCAAGTACCAAGAATATAGAGCATCACTTGCCCCAGACCGAGAGCTCCTATCTATACCTTGTGGCTAATAGCCACTGATGGACCTCTGCTCCATATGTTTACCCAATTCCTCTTGAAGCCGTCCATTGTTGTAGCCGCCGCCACCTCCTGTGGCAGTGAATTCCATGTGTTAATCACTCTTTGGGTGAAGAAGTGCTTCCTTTTATCCATTCTAACACGACTGCTCAGCAATTTCATTGAGTGCCCACGAGTTCTTGTATTGTGAGAAAGGGAGGAAAGTACTTCTTTCTCTACCTGCTCTGTCCCATGCATAATCTTGTAAACCTCGATCATGTCACCCCTCACTAGGCCAATTGCACAGCCTAACCTACCTCACAGGATAGTTGTTGTGAAGACTGAATGGAGAAGGAGAAAAATTATGCTGTAAGGTTCTTTGGGTCAGAATTGGGGAGAAAAGTGGAGCATGAATGAATGAATGAATGAATGAATGAATGAATGAATGAATGAATGAATGGATACATTACCCTGAATGTGGATTTGGGATTATGCGTTTGCCAATGAAATGTATTGTTTTTCCTTAAAATGTTCTAAATGTATATAAAAGTGGGAAATACTGATGTAGCATGAAATTCTGGCAACTGTATTGTCATTTGACGCAATGGATGTTTAAGGGCAGAAATGAATTCAGAATAGGGGAAAAAATGTGAATAACTTGGGCCTCCACTTGGTGTTGCCAGAGTTTAAACATGCAGAGGAACGTGCAACATGCAGAGGTGCAACAACTGTTTAAAGAAAGTAACTCCATTCATTAAAGAAGAAATAAAGTCTTCCCAATGTCACAGCTTGCTCATTCGCCATATACTGGTTATACATGCTCCTATGAATATGTGAGGCATGCTGCTCTAATTTGCAGGACCTGAATGGTGTTCCACACAAGTGTTGGGGGTGCTTGGACGGCTGCTTGCAATCTCATAGAGTAAGTCAAGTAACAGGAACAGTCCTTGCTTACCTCCTTTGTTTGTTACAAGGGGATTCCACCTGGAAGTGGAGTGCCAAACCCAAAATGGGAGACGGAAAAGCAGAGGAGAGCAACACACAAGATACTGCAAAGGATGGCCCCTTGCCTTCCAGTTCAAGGTGAGAAAAATTGCAGCTTTGTATACTCTCAACCCAACCTTGTTTGGTGGGTGGGATGGCAAGGCACCCACAGCCCATTGACCAGTCCTGTGGGATTGTGGCACGGTAGCTCTCTGGGATGGAGGGACACAATATATGACGGGGTGATGAGTGTTCCAGACTGGGGCATAGCCAGAAAATTTTGGTTGGTAGGGCATGGGGAAATCTGAGGGGGGCGCCCCGACCGCACAGGCTGCTCCTCTTGCAGCAACAGAAGAAGCAGCTCCCACTGCGACCTCTTGTCCTTTTGACTGTAGATACTCGATTCCGGGCTGTTTTTCTGTGTAAGCTGGGGGGGGGGGGTCTCTGCTCTTCCTATCTGTTTTGCATTTTGCAATTTTTTGGGGCTAATTTATTTTATTGTATTGTATTTTTAAAACCTTCCCCCCCGACCTGGAATAAAGAAAAATAAAATAGACTGAAGCTTCCCTGACTGTGCCTGGGGTCATTTTGGAACACTCACACACCTCATCATCATCATCATCATCATCATCATCATCATCATCATCATCATCATCATCATCATCATCATCATCATTATTATTATTATTCCATTTAAACAAAAATCTGGATTTTTTTGCCTGAGGGGGCAGCACCCACCATTGGGGGGCACTGCCCCCAAATGCCCCCCGCTACTCCCAGAGCATCTGAAACTGCAGGCTGAATCCCACAGGGATGGGGAGGGAGGTCTGTCTTACATTCTCAATCTTGTCTCTGAATTTCTCAAGCCCAAGGCTCGGGAGGGGGGGAGGGCAAGGGAAAAGCGACATTGCATCCCTGGCTAAAACCTGAAGTGGTATCATGTAGGGATGCCAGCCTCCAGGAGGGACCTAGGAACCCCCTGGAATTACAGCTCACCTCCAGACTACAGAGATCTGTCCCCATTAGGGCTGCCAAGTCCCCCCTTCTCCTGAAGCGGGGGACTCCTGGGCTGATCCAGGAGTGTGGCGCGCGCTTTGACGTGACCGCGCAAGGCATGCTGGGGGCGGGGCCACAACCATCCGAGGGAAAACCATAGAGTTTTCCCTCGGATGACTGTGGCCCCGCCCCCAGCGTGCCCGGCGTGGTCACGTCACTTCCTGGTGATGTGCACGTCGGGGTGGAGTTCCCCCCAGGGCCCAATCCGGCGGCAGTGGGGAACGAGCCTCTGGGGCAGGGGTAGTCCCCATGGAGAAAATGGATGCTTTGGAGGGTGGACTCTATGGCACTGTATCCCACTGAGGTCCCTGTCCTCCCCAGGCTCCACCCCAAAACTCCAGCTGTACCCCCACGCATACGCTAGTGGCCAGGGAGTAACTGGCAACCCTAGGTATCAACGACCTGCAAAATTATACAGCATCAGTGACATAACTTCAGGGTTTTAGCTAGATAGGTCCAGGTGGTCAGCCGTGTTGATCTGAAGAAGTGGAACAAATTTAGAGTCCAGTGGCCCCTTTAAGACCAACAGAGGTTTATTCAAGGTATGAGCTTTCGTGTGCACATTTGAAAAAGTGTGCCTTGCACACGAAAGCTCATACCTTGAATAAACCTCTGTTGGTCATAAAAGTGCCACTGGACTCTACATTTGTTCTTCGCCCAAAGAGACATCAATGTATCCATGACGCCCTCCCGCTCCCCCATTTCCTCCACTGCTCATTTGACCACCACCAACAACTGGGGCCGCTTCGGCAGGGATTCGCTCGCCAAAAAAAGAGAGAAAATGGCACCCTTCGCGACAAGGTTCCCAGTGCTGCTCTTTGCGTAGCCTCATAATGACTTCTTAACTCCACAGATATGGCTGGAAACGTGCCCTCTCCCCGCTTGAACTTCGCACCCTCAGTGCTTGCTTGATTGCCTTGGGGCTCGTGGTCCTCCTCGTCTCTGTGAACACGGACAACTGGATGGGTGACGGTCATTTGTCCGTAGGGCTGTGGAGTGCCTGTATGCAGCCTGGATGTAATGCAGACGCAGTGAACTTGGCCTCGGGAAAACGTACGTAGAAGTGGCTAGGGTTGCCAGATTCCAAGTGGGGGCTGGAGTTCTCCTGACTGACCCCCCAGGCTACCGAGATCAGTTCCCCTGGATATAAGGTTGCCACTCTCCAGGTGACGCCCGGAGATCTTCCGCTATTACAATTGATCTCCGGACAACCAAGATTCCCTGGAGCAAGGGGCTGGTTTGGAGGGTGGGCAGTATGGCACCGTACCCTGCTGAGGTCCCTCCCCAGACCCCGCTCTCCCCAGGCTCCACGCCCAAAATCTCCCGGTATTTCCCAGGCCAGAGCTGGAGACCCTAGTGCTCATTCTTATCCTGATGATAGGGCTGCACATGGATGCGCATGGCATTTCTGTCCACGCATGTGAGGGTTTCCCGGGTTCACAAGCACAATAGGACCAAATGCATGTTTGTCTACAAACCCTAGTGAACTGGACTGTAAATTGTCACTACCAGGCTCTGGAGGTCAGTGAAAACAAAGCCCCGTAAATCAAGTTCATGCACGTTTATGTTTGCCAGCTGGGTGGGCCGGTGGTAGAAGCAGGTTTGGAAAACCCTTGTAGACGAGACCCTTTTCTTGCAGAATGCAAAATGTGAATTCAGCCGGAGGAGTGAATGGTTCCCTCTAAGCTGAGTGAGTGTGAGCTAGCTCATAGTTTTTTTAGCCTCCGGCTCACAGATTTTTGTCTTAGCTCACGAAGGACGGCTCCAGAGCAAACTGATTTATGCAGTAGCCAAGTCACTCGCTCACAGCTTTAATGCCAGTAGCTCGCAAAGCAGAATTCTTGCTCACAAGACTCCATAGCTTAGAGGGAGCATTGAGAGTTAGACCTGTTCCCAAGTTCCATTGTTGGGGCTTCACGGGGGAATTCAGTATAAGTGGGGTAAACTGCAGGAGGGAGATGGTGGGAGATTGTATGCCAGTCCTGGAGAATAATGTCCTGTCCCTGTCATTGTAGACTTGATGTGTGGGAAAGAAGCAGCTAAAGCTTTTCATGGCGCAGAGGTTTATACAATTATGCATGGGGCAGAAAGAGTTGACAAAGAGAACTTTTTGTCCCTCTCCCAAAATATATGTTGTCTTCCCTATCCCCTACAAACATTGTTAGTCCCTTGTCTATATTGAGTAACTGTACATCGCTTTGAGCCCACTGGGGAAAGCGATTAATAAATGGAAAGCATTATTATTATCATTATTATCATTATTATTATTATTATTATTAGATGATGATGATGATGATGATGATGATGATGATGATGATGATGATGATGATGATGATGATGATGATGAT
>NW_015159828.1:12826-15374 GCF_001447785.1 Gekko japonicus
ACTAGCCATGGTGACTAAAGGGACCCCCCCCCCCTGTGTTCAGAGGTACGAAACCTCTTAATCCCAGTGCCAAGAGGCAACATCAGGGGAAGCCCTCGGCCTCTGTGCCCTGTTCTTGGCCCTCCAGAAGAACTGGTTGGCCAGTGTGTGAGACAGGCTCCTAGACTAGACGGACCACTGGTCTGATCCAGCAGGGCTCTTCTGGTGTTCTTAAGTTTATAGAGGTAAATATCCCATTAAGCCAGTTTGGTGTAGTGTTTAGGAGTGTGGACTCTAATCTGGGAGAACCAGGTTTGATTCCCTACTTCTCCACATGCAGCTGCTGGTGTGACCTTGGGTCAGTCACAAGCTGTTTCAGAGCTGTTCTCTCAAGAGCAGTCCTCGAAAGAGCTCTCTCAGCCCCACCTACCTCACAGGGTGTCTGTTGTGGGGAGGGGAAGGAAAGGAGATTGTGAGCCGCTCTGAGACTCTTCTTCTTCTACTACTAAATGTACTTCATTTATACCCTGCCTTTCTCCCCAGTGGAGACCCAAAGCAGCTTACATTGTTCTCCTCTCCTTCATTTTATCCTCACAACAGCTTTGTGAGGCAGGTTAGGCTGAGAGTGCGTGATCAGCCCAGTGGCAGAGTGGGGATTTGAACTTGGAGTCTCCCAAACTCTACTTTGACACTTTAGCCACAAAGCCGCACTTGCCGGTTGGCAACCAGGAGGAGTCCAGTCAGACAGCCAGGGTACAGAAGGCAGAACCAAAGAGTGCATTGATTTAATTCCCCTGTTTTTGCTTCCGTACAGAAACCATTGTGGTCACCCGCGGCATGCTGGTTACAGCTGTAGTCTGCGCCTGCCTCTCTGTTCTCCTTATCAGTGTTTCGTTCTACCATACTCACATCTCCTTGTTCTCCTTGGGGCGTGTGTCCGCCATCGCCAGTTTTGCTGCAAGTATGCACTAGAGGTTTGCGTGGAAACGTTATTCAGATTTGGCGCACACTCTCTCTTGTTTTTGTTTTTGGCCAGGAATCTCCCTTGCATTCTTAGTTTAGTTTAGTTCAGGGCTATTTTTGGGCAGGAACGCACAGGAACGGAGTTCCGGCTGGCTCCTGAGTTGGCCACACCCACCAGGAGCTCATTAGCATAATAGGGCACGCCCACCCAACAGCAGAAACTCATTAGGATTGGCTACATTCGGTGCGTGTGGTCTAACATGCAAAGGGTTCCTGCTACAAAAAAAGGCCCTGGGTTTTGACAACAAACAAGGTAAACAGAATAAGAAGCAAAAGGTGGGTGTGGCTGGATGACAACACTTCTGGTAACACGAGGGTGTGGCCTAATAGGCTAATGTGCTGTGCTGTCAGGGTGTGGCCTACTATTCTAATGAGTTTCTGCTGTTGGGTGTGGCCTGTTATGCTAATGAGTTCCTGCTGGGCTTTTTCTACAAAAGAAGCCCTGGTTTAGTTTATTATTATTACGGTCTTAAGACCAACATACAGAGTAAGCATAATATGTGAGGGAGAGAGAGAAAAAACCAGTCATAATATACAAAAATAGAAGTCTGAAACATTCTTCAATATCGTTGGCAGCAGATGTTTGAAGTCATTGTTCTGTTAGGATTCCAATGACAAACACCTTCTGCAACTTTAGATCCAGGTGGGCCGCCGTGTTGGTCTGAAGCAGCAAAGCAAATTTAGAGTCCGGCGGCACCTTTAAGACCAGCAAAGGTTTATTCAAGGCAGGAGCTTTCGTGTGCAAGGCACACTTTTTCAAATACATTGGAATGTATTCCCTACCATTCTAATGTACTAGGGAAAGTGTGTCTGCAACTTTGTGTGTGTGTGTGTGTGTGTGTTCTTGCAGCCGATGGAGGAAAGAAGTCTGAAAGAAGGCAACCAACACCCAAGGGATCCCAACTTTCAGACAGGAGAAGAAAGCCTTCTATTTTTTGGGGGGGTCAAAAGACTTTTTATTTTCCATTAATATCACATTTTGCATCTTTTTATCAGTTGTTTAAATATTCCCTTTTCCCTCCCTCCCCCGAAAGGCTTCCCGCAATGCACTTCCCTCATGTCCCACATAGATAAACTCAGGATAACATCAAGTACTTAATATTGTTCTAAACATAGTAAATTTTGTCTCACGTCCCAGTTCTTTTCTAAATATATCTTAAAGTCTTTCCATTCTTCGAAAAATTCTTGGTCTTCTTTGTTGTTCAATTTTTTAGTTATTTTATCCATCTCAGCCATGAACAGAACTTTTTGTATCCATTCTTCCAGGTCTGGTATTTTTTCTTGCTTCCAATATTGAGCATATATCATTCTTGCCGTTGTTATCAAATACCAGAACATTGTCTTTTTTGTTACATTCAGTTCTTCCATTTTTAAGCCTAAGAGCAGAATTTCAGGTGTTTTCTTAAAAGAACATTTTAGAATCTTTTGCATTTCACTGTGGACTTTTGTCCAAAAGTCCCTAGCTTTATCACATGTCCACCACATGTGATAAAATGAGCCCTCATGTTTTTTACATTTCCAACATTTGCTAGACATATTCTGGTTC
>NW_015159828.1:17313-38171 GCF_001447785.1 Gekko japonicus
TGATTTGGATGTCAGGGGAATTAGCAATTAATACCCGGAAAATTGAAATATTGCCTAAAGTTATTTCAGACCACAGCCCACTGATATGGAGTATGAAACAGCGTAACAAGCAATATTTATGGAGAATAAACGAAGACCTGCTAGACAGGAAAGAAACAGTGGATTTATTAAAGGAAGAAACGAAACAGTTTTTTCAGCAAAATTTGAATAAAGAGACTCCTATCCAAGTGGTGTGGGATGCTTACAAGGCGGTGATGAGAGGACTTCTCATCTCGCAAAATACGAGGCAAAAGAAAGAAAAATTTAATAAACAAGCAGCAATCCTTGAGAAGATTACACAAAAAGAAGCAGAATTAAAGAAGAGACCGGGCAAAAAGACGATCACAAAGGAATTACAGCTATTGAGGGAACAACTAAATGTGACACTAAATCAAGAAATGTACTGGAACTTAAAAAAACTTCAACAAAAATCCTTTGAAGGGGCCAATAAACCCGGGAAATATTTGGCTTGGCAATTGAAAACAAGAAAAGAAAGGAGACTGATATCAAAGATAGTGGAAGAAGGAAAAGAGTTCGTGGACCCTAATGGAATAAAGAGAAGTTTCTTCAAGTACTATGCAAAATTATTTCAAGGCAAGAAAGCTGATCTTGAAAAGATAAAAGATTATTTAAACAACACAACACTGCCAAAGGAGAAGAAAGCCTTCTAAAAGTTTCTGGATCGGGATGCCAGCCTCCAGGTGGTGCCTGGGAGTCCCCCAGAATTACAGCTCATCTCTAGACTACAGGGATCAGTTCCCCTAGAGAAAACGGATGCTTTGGAGGGTGGACTCTCTAAGGCATTGTAGCGCGCTGAGGTCCCTGACCTCCCCAGGCTCCACCCCCAAATCTCCCGGAGTTTCCCAACCTGGACCCGGCAACCCTATGGCCCTCCATCCCCCATCAGTGGCCAGCGGGGACCTGGCAACCCTGTTTCCAGATAAGACAATGGGCAGCACAGAGAAGAGCCCACCCCACTGCCGACTGCTCTGGCACCACAGGGTCGCCAACCTCCAGGCTGGGGATCTCCTGGGGTCTCCAGGCGACAGAGATCTGTTCCCCTGGAGAAAATGGCTGCTTGGGAAGGTGGACTCTGTGGCATGATATCCCACTGATGTCCCTCCCCCTCACCAAACCACACCCTCCTCAGGCTCCAACCCCAGAATCTCCGGGTATTTCCCGACCCGGAGCTGGCAACCCTAAGTACAGGGGACAGGGGTTGTGAGGCGGGGTGTCAGGAGCAGATTGTGAGAGTGCTCTGAGGACTTTCGTGTGGAGGAGGTCAGTCAGCTTCCCCACCCTTGTTGACTCAGAGGCTTATTTAGGGCCTTTCTAAGACATTTTTCAGGGGTCTGCTCCCAAAACAGATGGATGAAACACTGCATGCTGAGGAAATTGTATCAAAATTATGACAACATTAGATGGCACATTGCGCATGGCCTCCCCTCATCTGCCCACCACCAGGACCCCCACATGCAGAGGCTATTAGCCACAAGGTATCAAGAGAACACTCTGTCTGGGGCAGTGATGATCTGTATCCTTGGTGCTTGGAGGGTAACAGTGGGAAGGCTTCTGGTGCCCTGTTCCCACTAGTGGACCTCCTGATGGCCCCTGGGTTTTGGCCACTGCGTGACATAGAGTGTTGGACTGGATGAGCCATTGGCCTGACCCAACATGGCTTCTCTTATGTACTTATATTCCCTTATTCCCCCCCACATACCCCCTACCTTCTTGTACACCCTTCCCCTCATCTGCCCACCGCCAGGACCCCCACTCGCCCCTCCTTTATTGTCCTCCCACATACCCCCTACCTTCTTGTACACCCTTCCCCTCATCTGCCCACCACCAGGACCCCCCACTCGCCCCTCCCTTATTTCCCCCCTCCAGATACTCCCTACCTCATTGTCCACCTCCTCCTGCCTGCTCTCGACCCATCCCACCGCCAGTGGTCACAGCCACCTACGTGCCCTTTCCTTAATGGCACTGGGCAGTGCGTGAGGCCAGGAGTGCTGCTGCTGGGACTGTCCAGAGCACCGATTTCACAATCTGCTGTGTCACTCTTCTTGCCAGTGCTGGGCAGCCAGGAGGATAGAAGGTGGAGCACTTCCAAAGGTGTGCAGGCAGGTAGCAGAGGGAGTGTGTGGGTGGAGGTTAGTGGCAGTGGGCCCTGGTAGAAGCCCCGGGGCTTGGAAGATGTTCCAGCTCAGGTTATGCCAACACTGGCCATGAGACAGTGTGTCATCCTGTCAGACGTTCGACAGGTTTAAGTCTGATCACGTGCCTGGACAGGACGCTCACTGGGAATTCCTCCATGATGGAAGAAAGGGAGGACTGGCACTCTATTTCCAAAAGCAGAATGAAGTAGAAGTGTTGTTACCTTCCTCTGGAACATCATGAGAGAGGGAAACAGATGAAGAGAGAGAGAGAGAGAGAGAGAGAGAGAGAGAGAGAGATCGAGAGAGGGAGAGGGAGAGGGAGAGAGAGAGAGGGAGAGAGGGAGAGAGGGAGAGAGAGAGATTGTGTGTGTATTTAGAGGCTTGAGTTTTGAGAGAGAGAGAGAGAGAGAGAGAGATCTCAGAAACTGAGAAATTTCTTCCTTTTATGGAAATCCCAACTTAATGAAATTTGATTCGAGATGTGTTGCTAGATCTTAGGCCCTGGGTAAGTCCAAAGGGGAGGGGAGGTCAGGTGGCATATCCCTGGGATACCTTGATCCCAAACTTGATAGGTTTATGCCTTGGCGGGGAGGGCGGGGTAAAAGTGAAATAAGTAAACAAACAAATAAATAAATAAATAAATTGGAGCTGATGAGGAATCTCTAGCATAGGGTGAGGGACGGGTATCTCCAGGCTGCGCACCCGACATGTTATTTCTGGAACGGTCCCAGGATCCAGAAGGTCCCAGGTTCAATCCCCGGCATCTCCAGTTAAAAAGGTCAGGTCGTAGGCGAAGTGAAAAACTTCTACCTAACACCTCGGAGAGCCGCTGCCAGTCTGAGTAGACAATACTGACCCTGACGGACCAATGGTCTGATTTAGTATGTGGCAGTTTCGTGTGTTCATCACAAGGTGGCAGTCCATCCCGGGAAGGCCTATGCCACTGTCCTAAGGGCAGACTGAGGACAGTGCTGGGCCTGAGACTCTTGATGCCGCTAACTCAGCTAGGTTTCAGAATGCATTTGCCCAGCATTGGGCCTTTCTGCATTCAGTCTTTATTCCCAGTTTTCCCAGAACTCGAGGCATACGCCTTTGATTCGAACAATTTCCTTCCATTCGGCATATGCATTTATTCTATGGCCCTTTGTGCCGCAAACTCAAGACTGTGAATTATGCTTTCTGCATACTCACGGAAGAAAGTGTATTTTGAGCCCTGGTTGCTCTTATCCTTTGGCGAAGGAGTAGCCAAGGCGCCAGCATGATACTTCTCCCTTCCCTCCAATGCCCCGTCTCTTCCTTTTTCACAGAGCCCTGGCTGGTGGGAGGAATTCCTCCAGGAAAATCGGAATGAAATGCATGGGCCATTTCAGTGTTAACAGGGCAATGTTCGCTAACATTATGTAAGGGGAATAACCCAGGGATAACAGACAATTATCAACGCTCAGTATCCAATCAAAAAGCAAACCATCAATCCATTCATCCGTTTTGTTTTGAGGGAAATGGATGCGTGGTTTTTCCAGTCGCTCTCCCCTCCTCCAAACCGCTGCGGACTCTCAACAAATATAAGCGTTCAGCAATTGCCCATGAGGAAACCTCTTATCATGTAAACTGTCTGCCTAACATAGACCGAAGAGAAAGAGGCTGAAACGGGACATTTGCAGAAAATATCCTACTTTAAATAGTAGTGTCGATTCCAAAACGGGGCAGAACCAAAGGTTCGCAGCAAAAGCACTTTTGGGGAGCACGGGGCGACAGCGTGCTGGAAGCGGTCTGAGCACTGACCCCCCCCCTAAAATAAATGCAGAACCAAAAAGAAGCCCCGACACAAAGCCACAGTGAAAGCGGGAGGGAATGCAAGACGGAAGATTGGGATGCTCTCCGAAACGGAAGAGAAAGACAGGTGCAGAAAGGGCCATGGTGTCGATCAGCAGCAAAACTATCCCTCACTTCTGCGAGCCCAGTATAGCAGGAACTGGGTGTTGAATGTGCCCTGTCCCTCTTTCGGGAAAGACAAAGGACCTGAACCACCTTAAATATATAGTGGAGGGGTATGTGTGCAAATCATCTCCCAAGCACGGTGGCCACTGGACACGTACTGGGCCGGCCCCAGCTTATTTTGCACCCTAGGCGAGGATCCCTTCTGGCGCTCCCCCACCCCTGGTGTGCCAATTTTAAAAAATAAATGCATTTTAGGAAGAATGAAAAACACAAATAATCAAGAAACTCCCAGAGTATGGGGCCGGGTTCAGTTTGGCGCCCCTAAGGGCCGTCCTGCTCTAGGCGACCGCCTAGTTCGCCTAGTGAGTGAGCCGGCCCTGGACACGTAGAACCAACAGTGAGACAGACAGCCCAGCCCTGGTCCCTTTCTGCTAATAAAAGCATGTGGGGTGGAAGGGAAGGAACGACGAAGCCCCTTCTGCCACTGTGACATGCTCAGGAGACCCTCCTCTCCCTCCTGACAGTATTTTTAAGTTCCAGGTGGCTGGCCGTGTCGGTCTGCAGCTGAAGAGCAAGAGTCAAGCCCAGTAGCACCTTGAGGACCAACAAGATTCCCAAGCTATAAGCTTTCAAGATTCAAAGCCCCCTTTGCCAGAAGTCTCTTGTTGGGTTTAAGGTGCTGCCGGACTCAAATTGTACTATTTTCAAGGCGAACCTCAAGCCGCACGGTAAACGTGAGTTTGGCTGGGGTTTCCTGCCCACCCCACTGCTCTTCAACGTATTGTCCGATCAGACCCTCAGATTAAGGGGGAAAGGGGAACTCTCGGGCGTATGGACACAGGCGCGGTGGAGAGGACTTAACTCTTCTGTCTTTCCTCCAAGGTATCTTTGTTATGATTGGCATGTCCGTGTACACACGCCAGTTGTATGAGGCGGAGGAGGAGTTGGTACTGGAGGCTGAGTGGTCCTTCGATGCCGGCTGGGTCTCTTTCCCTTTATTATTTTTAGCAGGTGAGTGCAGTGCAGCCCGGGAGATGGGGAAGACATGGGGATGGCCACAATCGGTGCTGGCGGGCATTGCCGATGGATGGGATAGCATCTGACTTGAGAGTCCAGACCATCGAGATCTGTTCTCCTGGAGGAAACGGCAGCTGTAGAAGGTGGCCTCTATGGCGTCCCACCCTCTCTGAGCGCCTTTCCCCGAGCTCTGCCCTCCCTTGGAACTGCCCCCAAATCTCCAGGAACTTCTCAAGCTGAGACAGAGAGTAGCTGGAGCGCGTGCTGCCTGCCTACCCACCTACGACTACATGTGGCCACCCTGTTGTGGGACCAGAGATAGCACCCACATTTAACCTGTGCAAAGTGACCACTGGATTGTTTGGGGGTCGTGTTCGTGCATACCATTTGCCATGTACGCCCATGGTAAATATGTGCACTGACCCCGTTCACGTAATATGGCAACCACACTTATCAGTAGGGTCACAGGGAACTCACAT
This sequence comes from Gekko japonicus, assembly GCF_001447785.1. NCBI lineage: Eukaryota > Metazoa > Chordata > Lepidosauria > Squamata > Gekkonidae > Gekko > Gekko japonicus. The sequence continues at coordinate 22,943 of NW_015159828.1, forward strand.
TTTTTTTATGCACACTTGGTGGCCTCCCAGTACACACAAGTGCAACATCTAGTAAGACCTTAACGCTGCAGTCTTAAGGTGTGCAGGGTCTATATAGCAAAGAATGACAGTGAAACATTTTCACTAATATTGTTATTGATGCAGCTATGCATTTCCTTCCTTCCTTCCTTCCTTCCTTCCTTCCTTCCTTCCTTCCTTCCTTCCTTCCTTCCTTCCTTCCATTTTCTTTCTTTCATCTGGAAGCATAGGGTGATTCCACACTAGACCTTAAATCCTGGTTCAACCTTCTCCCCAAACTTACATTCTACACTACACTCAAGTTCACCCCTGTAATTATCTCGGGATATTTTTTATTTCCACATTACATTGAGGTCACCCCAGTTTTGCCCCACACTTGTCCCCAGATAAACGGATGCTGTTATAACCAGGGATAAATGCCAGGTATTGTGTTGTGAGTTGAACACTGATAAAACCAGGGATGAGATCCAAGTGCGGAAAGGACCACAGAGAGCTCTCGCCTTCTGCACTCTCCTTTTAACCCATGTTCACTACAGTGTCCCCCAAGAAATTCTGCACTAAAATCGAGTTCAACCTTCTTTTTATTCCGGGTTTTCCCCGTGTTCTACATCACCTTACCTCCCTTCAGTGGTCAGCCTGGTTTCAGCCTGCTGTTGCCCCGGGTTATTTGGATGCAGTTTTGCCGTGGACTGAAATTGCCTTGATTCAGAGTGGCAGACAAATGTGGAAAGGACCACTGTCACCTGGCTCTTGCTTCAATCTATTTTCCTTTCCTCTTCCAGGTATAGTAACACTCATACTCTCTTACATTGAAAGCTGAGGGTTATCCCCCTACTGGAAACAGTATTGGGAGAAGATAGAGCACACAGGATGATGGAACTCGACATTCTGGGCCACTGATGAGACACATTTTCCAGAGTCACAATGGGATGCAGTGGATACCTCCAGCCTGCAGACCGTACATGTTTTGCCTAGAGACAAAAATGTTCTGGATGGTGTGTTTTTTTTTTAAAGCTTCGGTTCGCTGTGTATCTCTGTGGTTGTCTTCTAGCAGTTCATGAGAGTCTGACCTTGCATAGATTAGTGATTTATCTCAGCAGCTTTAAAAGAATAATCACTACTGTACATGGCTTAAGGCTTTTGAACTACAAAATGCCGCGTCGTAATCTCTGAACACTGCAGAGAAGAGTCAAGGTTTCCCTCAAGAAAATGATTATCTCTTATTTCTAAGTTGGAAAAAAAACCCACCTTTGTGTACCATTCCCCACGAATGTCAGAACTGTCAACTTACCAAGTGGCTCAAGTCATTCTATATCTTTTATCCCAAGGCTGAATCAATATGTTATGGCAAACCCAGGACGGCCTTTAATAAAGACAGCAACGCCATGTCTTGTTCTCCTCAATCCCATACCAAAAAAAGTGAAAGAATACCTCTGTGAGGAGCAGCCAATGGAGTGGGGGGTGGAGAGAGGTAATGCTCATGCTTCAGGTTGTCTATCATGGAAGGCAGAGGAGTCAAAGACGGTAGCTCTACATCCTGCCGTAACATCTTGGGCAACCTCGCACCAATCACCGTCACGTCACTTCCCATATAAGTCTGGCCGAATTCTGCTTCTTCTCATGGATATTAAAAGATCTGTTTCGAAAAGACTCAGTCTGCTGTTCTGTTCCAACTAAGAAACCTGGGGCTTCTCCGCATTGTCATTTCCCTCGCTTGTAAATTCCTTTTTCTATCAGGGGTATTCTTCTGTCCGATACGCGTTATGCTCCCCCTCGTGGTTGATCTGATATCTTACAGGTTTATGCCAGACAGCAACCTGTGTGATACTGAATCAACACTAGAGGGAGTAAAATATGTGCAGAAGAGATCAGCCCGCCCCCGGAAGAAATAGGGATTTAAAAGCAAGGAACATGAGAATGCAGAGAAGTCCCTTATTGATTCATGTGATATCTTCCTTTCAGAGAGGTTTCATCTGCCATTAAAAGGTAAAGGTTCCCTTGCTCGAAAGCCAGTCGAGTCCAACTCTAGGGTTGCGGTGCTCATCTCTGTTTCAAAGCCGAAGAGCCAGCGCTGTCCGAAGATGCTTCCGTGGTCATGTGGCCGGCATGACTAAACACCAAGGCGTACGGAACGCTGTTCCCTTCCCACCGAAGTGGTACCTATTTATCTACTTGCAATTTCTTGCTTTCGAACTGTTAGGTTGGCAGGAGCTGGAACTAGAGATGGGAGCTCACTCCATCATGCGGCACCCGGGTCTTGAACTGCTGAACTACTGACCTTCCACAGCCGGCAGTTCAGCGTCTTACCCACTTGAGCCACCGCATCTGCCATTACAGAAATGCAATCACTTTTGTAGTGGTGTGGCAGAGTTACACTCTTCTGTGTCTACTGAAGGCAATGGACTTAGAAGGTCGTCACGCTGCTTATGATGGCACAGTGAATGTGCTCCCCAGATAAGCCATGGTTAAAGCTACACTGCAGTTCAGCTGGGAAGGGGAAAAGAAAAGAAGAAGAGACTGGATTTATACCCCACCCTTCACTTCCCAAAGAAGTCTCAGAGTGGCTTACAATCTCCTTTCCCTTCCCTTCCCTACAACAGACACCCTTTGAATTAGGTAGGGCTGAGAGAGCTCTGAGAGAATGGCTCGTGAGAGAACAGCTCTTAGGGAACTTGTGACTGACCCAAGGTCACACCAGCAGCTGCATGCAGAGGCGTGGGGAATCAAACCCCATTCTCCCAGATTAAAGTCTGTGCTCCTAACCACTACACCAAACTGATGTCCAGAGTTTTGTACCTATCAAGGTTGTTCCTGGATCTTGCTGAAAGCAATGCACATCTACACGAAGTTGCTCTTTAAAGGCATAGCTACAGGGGCTGGCTAAAAGTCTGGCAGTACGACCATATCTACTATGAGGTGTGTGTGTGTGGAGAATGTTAGACCAACAGTGTGTATGGTGGAGTGTGTGTTAGGAAAGAGGTGGGGGAAAGGGAGGAGCCCTCGAGAAGATACTTTAGAATAGACATAGCCATTGCCAGGGCTATTTTGGGGCAGGAACGGAGTTCCAGCTGGCTCCCAAGTTGGCCACACCCATCAGGAACTCATTAGCATAATAGGCCACACCCAACAGCAGAAACTCATTAGGATTGGCTACATTAGGGGTGTGTGGCCTAACATGCAAAGGAGTTCCTGCTACAAAAAGAGCTCTGGACCGTTTTGACAAGGTAAAGAATAAGAAGCAAAAGGTGGGTGTGGCTGGATGACCCCACTTGTGGTAATGTGGGGGTGAGGCCTAATATGCTAATGTGCTGTCCTGTCAAGGGTGTGGCCTAATATGCTAATGAGTGTCTGCTGCTGCCTAATATGCTAATGCGTTCCTGCTGGGCTTTTTCTACAAAAGAAGCCCTGGCCGTTGCCAACCCAAAGCGGGCACACTCAAAGCTGCACTCGGACTCTGCCCCATGCCCCACCTATGCCAACTCCTCCTACCCGTCCGGCAAGCTCCCCCTTCCCATTCCACACCCGAACTCATCCCAACACTGCAGTTCTAATTACGCCATCTTGCCTGGTTTGATTTATTTATTTTATTTGGTTCAATTTCTATCCCGCCCTTCCCACCAGTGGGCTCAGAGCGGGTTACAACATTAGCATAAAACAATAAAATCAAGATTAAAACGACAAACTTAGCCCTTAAACGATAGCACTCAAACTATATCACAACGGTGCCCTGGCATTAGACAATTAAAGACAGAAAGGGCTAGATCCGAAAAAAGATTCTGGAGTATAAGTACCCTACCTTGGATAAACCAAGGCGGCTATCATTCCGTGTCCTCAAAAATTGAAGACCATGGTACGGATGGTAACAGAGAGGTAACAAGATGGTAACAGGAGGGGCCAGATGGTATTTGATGTCTGCTGCCTCACCCAAAAGCTACGTTCTGTTCAAACAGCCAGCTTGGACCTTTAGCATCTTGTCCACAAACCGGGGTTCCACTTCCAAGAAAGAAGTTGGCATTTTGTGCACCGCTTCTATACAAATATTGGTCCGGGGGGGGGGGGGCAGCCTTTGAGCAGTGCCTCCAGGTCGTTCCGTCTCAGCTGCAGAGAAGAAGGTTCCGTGGCAGTTGCAGCCACGGAGTGGGGGAGATATTGAGGGGCAGCTCAATATCTCCAGGCTGAAGAGTATCTGCCTTGGAATCTCCAAACTCTTCTGCTCCAAACCTGTCCAGGTTCCTCCTCCTCGTCCACCTTCCCAGGCTGGTGTCTTCACGCCAAGGACTGGGCTTGAGGACATACAGCACCCCGTCGTCAAGGCGATGATTAGCTACAGATTCATAAGCGGCTTCTTGTCCTTCATATGTTTCCTGCTCTTCTTGGTTGCCCACTGTTCACACAGCTGGAGGACATATGAACCTATCACAGGCCTCTACACAATGGGCCTTTGGAGCATCTGCTCAGAAAAAACCGGGTGCCGAAAGCTGGCTGGAGGACACGGTACAGTGTAGAGGGGCAGGGTAGGGGCCTGGGAAAGCCGTTCTTCTTGTGTTTCAGAATTTGATATAGGGCTGCCAATTCTGTCTCCAGAGATTCCTGGAGCCTGGCAGGACCTCTGTCGGCTATAATGCCAGAGAGTCCACCCTTCAAAGAAGCCATTTTCCCCGACAGACATGATCTCTGTCATCTGGAGATCAGTTGTAATTCCAGGACGTCTTCAGGCCTCGGCCGGAGGCTGGCGACCCCAACAAAGAATAAAACAATGGCAGGAAAATCTAACAGCATTTTGTATTGGTTTCCACGGGTAGTATTCTCCCTCCTGTAGCTCCCCGCCCCCACGCTGGCATGAACACATGCAGCCGCCTTATACAGAATCAGACCCTGGGTCCACCAAAGTCAGTCTTGTCTATTCAAACTGGCAGTGGCCCTCCAGGGTCCAGACAGAGGTCTTTCCCATCACCTGTAGCCTGATCTTTTTATCTGGAGATGCCGGGGATTGAACCCGACACCTACCGCATGCCAAGTATGTTTCTACTAACTCCTTCCACCACGACTAAAAGCACCGCTATTGGCCTTTGTTTTTGTTATTGTTCAGTCGCACAGTCGAGTCCAACTCATCGCGACCCCATGGACCACATCATGCCAGGCTCTCCTCCGGAGTTTGCTCAATGTCATGTCCGTTGCCTCGACAACTCTGTCTAACCATCTCACCCTTTGCCGTCCCTGTCTTCTTTGACCTTCAATCTTTCCCAGCATCAGGGTCTTCTCCAGTGAGTGCTCCCTTCTCATGGGGTGGCCAAAGTATTTGAGCTTCAGCTTCAGCATCTGGCCTTCCAGGGAACAGTCAGGGTTGATTTCTTTTAGGATTGACTGATTTGATCTCCTTGCAGTCCAAGGGACTGGGAAAGGGTGGGGGGTGGGAGAACACAGACAACCATCTTTGCAGATTTATCCTGGTGTCCCTCCTCTGTCTCCTTCTCGAATACGTTCAGAATAACAGAACTACTAATTAGTAAAAGGTAAAGGTTCCCTTGCTCGAAAGCCAGTCGAATCCGACTCTAGGGTTGCGGTGCTCATCTCCGTTTCAAAGCCGAAGAGCCAGTGCTGTCCGAAGATGTTTCTGTGGTCATGTGGCCGGCATGACTAAACACCAAGGCGCATGGAACGCTGTTACCTTCCCACTGAAGTGGTACCTATTTAGCTACTTGCAATTTCTTGCTTTCGAACTGCTAGGTTGGCAGGAGCTGGAACTAGAGACGGGCGCTCACTCCGTCATGCAGCACCCGGGTCTCGAACTGCTGAACTACTGACCTTCCACAGCCTGCAATTCAGCGTCTTAACCACGTGAGCCACCACAGCTCCTAATTAGTACTAATTAGTACTTGGATACAGAATAGCTGTTCTAATAGAGTTGCCAGATCTGGGTTGGGAAATACTGGGTTGGGGGGTAGGGCCTGGGGAGGGGGGGGCTTTGAGAGGGGAGGGGCCTCAGCCAGGTACAATGTCATAGACCCCATCCTCCAAGGCAGCTATTTTCTGCAGGGGAACCGATCTTGATCATCAGGAGATTAATTGTAATAGCAGGAGATCTCCAGGTGCCACCTAGAGACTGCAGCTGAGGTTTTGGCTGGGAGCATTGGCAATGATTAATATTCTTTTTTTCTTTTCGTTTTTCTTCTAGTAAACATGCAATTCACGCGGATCTTTATGATGCTGGCGCTCATCGCCTCTTTCATGGCTGTGATATGGTCAATCGAATGGGATCACCTCTGTCACTGTAACTTTACTTTCCTTCCCAAAGCCCTCATTACTTCCATCTGCAATTTTCTTGCAGGTATTACGGAAATGGGGTGGGGATGGGGGGGGGAATCATTTGCACCCTACTGAAGATGCAGAGCAGGAAGACAACAATGCTTAAGGCAGGGGTCCCTGACCTTTTTGGGCTGGTGGGCACATTTGGAATTCGGACATGGCATGGCTGCTGCAGTGACAAAATGGCTGCCACAAAATGGCTGCCAGAGGAGGTGGAGCCAGCCACAAAATGGCTGTCACAGGTTAGCTTCGGTCACACAGTGTAGATCCTTGTGCTGTGATGAAGAAGAGGAGGAAGAAGAAGAGATTGTGTTTTGGTCATTGACATTTTAAAAAATATATAGTTATCGCACATGAACAATATCGCCAGTAGGCATTTGTATTTGTCAGACTCCTGGGCAAGTTATCCTCAACAACATTCTCTTTGGCAGTGATATGTTTATTAAGATACAAGCAAGGTCCAGGTCATAACAGTGCTGTGTCAGTTTTGAGGATTTTGGCAGGTACAATCATAGAAATAGGTAATTCAAATGTCACCCCCTCCTAAGGCCCACTCACATGTCACATCCACACCGCTTAGCTCCAGCAGTTCTACACCCACCCTTTCACTTGGGAAATATACGATCCCATTATCTACAAAAGCAAGCTGGCAACAAAAGTTTCCAAGGACTTTCCTCTGAGAGAGGGAAGGCTTCTTGGAAATAATTATGCCCAGGGCTTTTTTTGTAGAAAAAGCCCAGCAGGACCTGATTAGCATAATAGGCCATACCCAACAGCAGGAACTCATTAGCATATTAGGCCACACCCCTGACAGCACAGCTCATTCGCATATGAGGCCACACCCCAGAAGTGTGGTCATCCAGCCACACCCACCTTTTGCTTCTTATTCTCTTTACCTTGTTTGTTGACAAAACCCAGGGTTTTTTTGTAGCAGGAACTCCTTTGCATGTTAGGCCACACACCCCTAATTGTAGCCAATCCTAATGAGTTTCTGCTGTTGGGTGTGGTCCATTATGCTAATGAGTTCCTGCTGGGCGTGGCCAACTTGGGAGCCAGCTGGAACTCCGCTCCTGTGCGTTCCTGCCCAAAAATAGCCCTGATTATGCCGCTAAGATAGTGCAGCCACCCACTCCACACTCACTCCCCCCACACCTAAGGAATTCCCCTCCCCCCAGCAACCATGGCAAAAAGAGCAGGGTGATGTTTGACAGTATTCTCCCTCCTGTAACTCCCCGCCCCCACACTGGCGTGAACACATGCAGCCGCCTTATACAGAACCAGACCCTCGCTCCATCAAAGTCAGTCTTGTCTACTCAGACCAGCAGTGGCCCTCCAGGGTCAGACAGAGGTCTTTCCCATGATCTGGAGATGCCGGGATTGAACCCAGGACCTACTGCATGCCAAGTATGAGCTCTGCCACTGAGCCACGGCCCTTCCTCTATTGGGGTGTTCTCAGCCCTTGCCCAAGGGAATCCTCCCTGCCAAATTGGAAGTAGAGAGGGGGAACTGCAAGCAGAGAGGGGGAAATCTCCCTGCAGTGTAGGCACATGCAAGAATAGTGATTAGAGCTCCCTCCACCCTCCCCCACCCTTCATCCTTTCCGAACCCTGGGATCCTGATCCAGGCTGGAGACCCAGGTCTGTTTTTAAACCAAAACAGTGAGGGGTGCTTTATCTGGCATGTACACATGAACCATGTGCTGATTTCACTTATTTTCAGCCTTTTTCTCCCAGTCTGTGCCTGTTATCTTCCTTCCTGCTACTTAGGGAAGAAGCAGTGAGCTTGCACGGTGAAACCTACATGCTTTTCACAGCAAGAAAAGGCTGCAGCCTTTTACCTCCCTGTTCTTTTTTAAAAAATCAAATATATCCCCTGCTTGGCTAGGATTGACAGACTACACACCAATAGAGGAGTGTTTTTCCCAGGGGTCATTTGGTAGAAAAAGAGGTGCAGGAGCTCATTAGCATAACTTATTTGCATATGCCACACCCCCTGACATCACCGGAAGTAGGCTTACCAAATTCCGGCCGGGGAATTGTATTTCCCGGCAGGAGCCTGGCCGTGGGGACGGCTGCACGCACTGCACCCGCCGTCGCCAGGATGTGATGCTCCATGTCGCTTTGGCAACGGGACTCCAAACAGCCCCGTTGCCAGAGTGATGCGGAGCGTCACATCCTGGCGACGGCGGGTGCAGCGTGTGCAGCCGTCCCCGCGTGCAGCCGTCCCCGCGGCCAGGCTCCTGCCAGGAAATACAATTCCCCCGCCAGAATTTGGTAAGCCTAACCGGAAGTGTGTCAAAAGGCACCACTGGACTGTTTTGGATTGCTAGCTATGGGGGGGGGGGAACGTGCAGATCTGCCCACGCAGAGGAGGGAGAGCTTGTACCTGAATAAAACTTGGTCTTAAAGGTGCCACTGGACTGTTTTGGACCGGGGGGTGGGGGGAGCTCTGCAACTTACCTGGCTGCTTCTTGCTCTGACTGAGGGCTGCTGGGAGCGGGGGGTGGGGCTTGTTGCATGTGCCCGCCCCCTGGGCTCTTTACTGCCAGAGCTCCACTCCTGTGCGCTCCTGCAGGAAATGACCCCTGGTTTTTCCATAGACAGCCAGCCTGCTTCTACCAGGCTTGTGCTGGGAAGGTGTGAAGGATCAGGGATAACGACACAGAGAAAGGGCCTGTTCAGGCTTGAGAATCGTCCATGTTTTTGGGACTACACTCCTCCAGGTAAATGACCTTTCACACTGTGCCTTGTAGGAATATGTCTGCTGATCGGTCTGGTAATGTTTGAAATTGAAAGCACTCGGGTACCGGATAAGTCTTCTTTCAAGAACTGGGCCTTCTACCTCAGTTGTGTCGTCGGTGCCCTGTGCCTTTTTACAGGTGGGTCAAAGGTGCATCGGCAGGGCCCAGCCATGGTAGAGCTAAGTTCCCAGGTTCAGTCCCTAGGTCTAAGACAGGGGTGTCAAACATATGGCCTGAGGGCCGCAATAGGCCCATCCAGGGCTCTTATCTGGCCCGCAAGCAACTGGTACAGTTTTCAGCCCATGAGGGAAAAGGGCTCGTGGGAGGACAAAAAGTGTCAACTGGAGGTTTTGGAAACAGCCTCTCTGTCAGGCCTTCCCCCTCAGCCCTGCTGCTTCTGTGGGAAACGCAGGAGGGGTGAGGACTGGGGGTGGAAGGATCTGGGAGAGCCAGGCTTTTGTGGGTCCCCCAGTAAATCCATTGCTTTCACTGCTAGGAATCAATTACTTTTCTTTGTATTTTGAGTAAAAAAATAATATTGTTAATTGGCTTGCCTGTGCCCTTTATAAAGTGTATATCTCCGGCACCTGACCTTACATTTTTATGGCATACATGGCCCAGCCCGACAAACTGACATTTATGTCAGATCTGGCCCTCCTAACAAATGTGCTTGACACCTCTGGTCTAAGGACCTTCCCCTTTCTGCTAATCCCACAGAGCTACAGCCAGGGGTCATTTCGTAGGAAAAGAGCTAGGGGAACTCATTAGCATAACTCATTAGCATATGCCACACCCCCTGACATCACCGGAAGTGTGTCATAAGGCCACACCCCCTGACATCACTGGAAGTGTGTCATAAGGCCACACACCCCGCCCCCAACAGTCCCGGCCGCCGGTGCCGGCCTTGCAGCTCGACTGCTGAGCCCCATAAGGGGCCCAGCGGTGGACCTGCAAGGCCGGTGGGAGTGCAAGGAAGCCCCGCGAAGGCCCTCCCTGGCCCCAGGCAGGCAGGGGTGGGGAGAGGCAGGGAAGAAGCAACTTACCCTCCCTCTTCTCCTGCCTCCTCCTGGCTGAATGAGGGCCGGAAGCGGGGCGGCCGGAAGCAGGGGGCAGGGCTTCGTCATGTGCCCCGCCCCCGTACCTCACCCGGGGGAACTGCGATCTCCCCCGATCCCCCCCGAAATGACCTCTGGCTACGGCTATATTTATTTGTTTCAATTTAAACATTTATACCTTCCTTTCTCAATGAGGACCTCATGCAGCTTAGAGGATCGTTTCCCCCTTCTCCATTTCTTCCTCACAAAAGTCCCGTGAGGTAGGTTAGGCTGAGAGGGAGACTGGCTGGCCCAAGGTCACCCAGCAAGCTTCCATGACAGAGTGGGGATATGAACCCAAGTCTCGCAGATCCCAGTCTGAACGATACTTAGGGTTCCCAGGTCTGGGTTGGAAAATCCCTGGAGACTTTGGGGGTGGGTCCAGGAGAGGGCGGGGTTTGGGGAGGGGAGGGGCCTTAGCATGCTACAATGCCACAGAGTCCACCCTTCAAAGCAGCCATTTTCTCCAGGGGAGCTGATCTCTGTCAGCTAGAGATCCGTTGTAGAAGCGGGAGATCCCCAGGCCCCACCTGGAGGCTGGCAACCCTAACTCTACTATGTTGGGTAGTTACAGTCGATCAGGACGATACTAGAAGGACTGTCTGTCTGAGGATACTTCTGTTCAGGAACGTGTTTTGTTTTCCCTGTCTCTCAGCTATTATTAACCTTGTGGCCTACAAGTGTTCGCTCTGGGGAACGGCACAATCACACTGTCGAATTGTGGGTCCAGAACACGAGGAAGCCACAGAGACCCCAACAGTGGCCCCTGCCCTCCTCTGAACAACATGGGATCCCGGAGTCTGTTTTGACCATGGCTTCGGTACACTTGTGAACTTAGCCAGTGGCCACAGCAGTTCCCAGTTGGCACCGCTCCCCTGCAAGACCAAGTCTGCCATGGGACTCGCTTTGGTGTGCTCATTCAGGGCAAGGACTGCGATTTCGGCAACGTTTTTGGACACCCTCAAATATTTCCTCCTGTACTGAGGGCCAGCTTGGCAGTACAAAGAATGTGTTACATCAGGGGAAATGCTGCTACCTAAAGAAATATCCTCCCTTTGCCTGGACTATTTTCCCACTCATAAACATTCATTCATTCAAGAACATATTCCTCTTCAAAGCACTTCTAAGGACAGATTTCATTTTCTCTTTCTCTCTCTTTTCTCAGAGTCACATGGCTATTAAATATCACTTTGTGGCCAGGATATCTTTGTCTATTTTTACTTTATTCCATGGAATCAGGGCTCTTTTTGTAGCAGGAACTCCTTTGCATATTAGGCCACACCCCCTAATGTAGCCAATCCTCCAAGAGCTTACAGAGCTCTTCTTACAGGAGCTACTGTAAGCTCTTGGAGGATTGGCTACATTAGGGGTGTGTCGCTTAATATGCTAATGAGTACCTGCTACAAAAAGAGCCCAAAAATTCAACCTGATGGTGGATTTCAAATATTCCCCAAGGCCATAATCCAACACTCAGTTTTCAAATCACAATCTGCCCTGATGGTTTCTGGTTCTAAGTGAAGGAATTTTCACAGGAGATCTGATGGACCACAAGAGGACTGCTATTTAAAGGGAAAGTATCTCAAAATCCTATTGGCCTACACCAACCCTTTGGATGTTCCTAAAAACATGTCTTTGAGTCTGAATGGAAATAAATGTACATCAAGAGGATATTCAAAAATTATTTCCCACCAAAATTTGAGATGGATTAACTCGAACAAAGAAGTGACGGCCCTCAGTTTGCAAGAGTTGAGCAAGTCTGTTAACAATAGGAATTCAGGCCCATGGGTCCCGCGGGGCCCATGGGGCCCGCCCCCCCTTGCAGTTTTTACAGGCCTCTCCTCAATCAGCTTCCCCTCCCCCCCATCACTGCCCTCAGCCCAGCAGCGGGAGACTCCGTGCTACCGGCTGCTGCTCCCTCATTCCCTGCCACGGGTGGCGGGGCTCCTGCAAGGAGGAGGAGGCACCCGCACCCTGCTCTCTCCTTGCCTCCAGATCCCCAGTACCCAAATGCGGTGCTGTTGGAGATCCCAACTGTGTCCGATGAAGGGGGCTCATGCTCCGGAAGACCTCAGTCCTTTTGCCTTTTTAAGATGCACCTCCCCCAAAAAAATTCTGATTGCCCGTGAGCCACAATCCTCATCGGCAGTACAAATGCTGTCCCGCATCCCCTTGCGCAAAGGGATTCTCCACGGTCATTGAACGAGGTGAGAAAAGAGAGGGAATTGAAGCGGCGTGGAAGGCCCATCGACAAATGAGCCGTACGGCATCACCACCTCAGAGGCAGGTCGCGGTAGGGCAGGCTTGGTGCTGGCTTAACTCTCCCCCCACCGCCCTTATGAGGCTGGTGGAGCTGGCGGGGTCAGCAGTGGGTAATGGGGGGTGGGTAGAGGCAGAAGCTGCGTGAAAGGGGCCTTCCGGGACTTGTGGGCTACAGACGAGTGGAATCCTCACCCCCTCGATTTCTCTGCAGCACCATGGGCTACATAATGGGTTGTCTCTTTCAGCGCAGGTTCTCTCATTAGTAGAGCTACTTGAGTTACAGAAAGGAGGAGGAGGCACGCAGGGGGGTGGGGAGGGAAGCTGCGGCCAATAGGCATTACCCCGCCTTGCCCTGGAGCCTGGGTGTGTGTGCAGGTCTGCATTAGGAGTTCCACCAATTAAGTCAAAGTTAATTTAATTAACTTTGATTTAATTGGCTGGTAGCCCCCCCGGGCCCCACCCCAAAAACTCCTTAGCGATGGGGCTGTAGGAATTATGGAGGTCATTAATTCATTGAGTCAGTACAAGTCAGAAGCCACTCGACAGCACATAGCACACAACACGCGCATCAAAGTATATTGGGAAATTTGGTTAATATAGCAGAGTTTTGCCCAGTCGCAGAAGCATGATACTGAGGCCCCGTCCACACGGATGAATTTGGGCCGGTAGAAGGACGGTTCGGGGACGCAGCAAACGGGCGCGATCCCACCAAAACATCTGGGAAGCGTAGTGCTTCCGTCCCTGAACCAGCCCTTCTGCCCGAAACAGTGTATCAACTTAGAGCCACCTACCTAGGTGGTTCATCTCGACAAGGCGCCGCAAGCCAGGCCGTCGGATTGCCGGCGCGTCTTTGCGCCGGCGCATCCCCGGCTCCTAGCCGAACTGCGCATGCTCCGACATGCGGCGTCTCAACTTTGGCGTGGCTTTTAAAAGCCGCGCTTTTAGAGGCTTTTCCCCTTTGGCGCGGCTTTTAAAAGCCGCGCTTTGAGCGACTTATCCCCTGCCGTGTGGCAGGGGCCAGAGTGCAGTAAATATGTCTCCCAAAAAGTATATTGCAAAAAAGGGAAACTTAAATATATTCAAATAGATCTCATTTACATTCAAGCTGCAGTCAAAAGAAGAGAAAGAAGCCTAATCTAAAGAGTACTGTCCCTATGACAAATGGCCAGCTTGTCCGGCATCATATGTGTCGGCGTATGAGGGCACTGTATCTACAGGAGAGGCCTGCAGAGATTTGTGTCTCAATAGAAGGCCATGTGATGAGTGGGAGAGGACAAAGTGCAGGAGTAAGAGGGCAGCTTCCAGGTTAAGACAAAGAGAAGTATCCCATTCAAGGAGGTAAACACCTGTACACATTTAGTGATGTAGCACACAAACACCCCAGTGTCCAAGCATGCTGAGTTGCTCACTCCAACCAAATTTGTAGAAGAGAAGGGTGGTAGGGGAACTCATTAGCTGTCAGCCATCGTAGCTCAGCCAAAGGGGAGGAAGTGTGGGACTTTCTGTCAACCTGATTGGCCCACCCTGCTATCAGGACCGGGAAGAGAGAGAAAGCATTACCTTTCCTTTGACCTGCTTTCACCAAAGTTAGTTTCTTTGTTAACTGCCTTGAGGTTCTTCAAGAGTCAACATGGGATATGTGACGTGCTTGCTTATAGGGGAGACGGTTTTACCTTTAAACACGCTTTGTGTACCTAAACTTGGTAGATTTCTGCTGCCACCAGGAATTAAAAATTTCAAATCTCTCTCTCTCTGCTGGTAGAATGTCCTAGGGTCTGGGCACTTCAGAGGACTATGTGGCCCTGAGGAAGAACTGTACTGATTGCTGGGATAAGCTTAAATAAAAAATGATTTATTAAAAAAAGAACAAAATAGGTTTCTGGTTATTTTGAACTGTTGCTGATGAAAGGAACTTGTAAATATAACTGGCAAAGCTTGGTGTCACAAACAGTCACTCAGACTTCACTCTGACAGGCATAGACTCAGTATACTCTCCCTCTCTCTTATATATATAGTCACACAGACTAAATTCACCCAGGATTAGACTCAAAACTCCATAGTCACACAGATCATGCTGTCTCTTCAAACTTCACACACAGAACTCTGTCATAAAACTCAGAGTCATACAGACTCTCTTCAAAACTCTTCCATATTTGTCTCTCTCATAGCACAGAATAGGTTTGCCAAGTCCCCCCGGGGGGCGGGGAAACCCCCGCCCCAGAGGCCCGTTCCCCGCCGGCGGCGGATCGGGCCCCAGGGGGAACCCCACCCCGACGTGCGCATCACCCGGAAGTGACGCGACCATGCCAGGCACGCTGGGGGCGGGGCCACGGTCATCGGAGGGAAAACTCTCTGGGTTTCCCTTGGATGTCGTGGCCTCGCCCCCAGCGTGCCCGGTGCCGTCATGTCACTTCCGGGTGACGTGCGTGCGGGGGGCGCGTGCTCCAGACGCCGGACGGGAGTCCCCCCCTCCAGAGGAATTTACACTTGGCCACCCTAGCACAGAATCTCCTCATAGACACACACACAGAATCCTCTCATAACATCTCCTCCCACACTCTCAGTCATCAGCCAATCACAACACACTCATCTCCACCTATCACTCTCCTTTCATTACTGCAGTCAAACCCAACATTTATTTATTTTATTTACATTCAGCTTATATCCCGCTCGAACCCCTCCCACGGGGTCTCTGAGCGGCTTACATAGTTTATTATCCCTAACTATGGGCACATACATCATTGGGACGGGACTGCCTACCAGCATCCAGTGGGATTCAGTTGGTATTTCCTCCGCTTGTCTCGGCTCGGCT
>NW_015159828.1:39061-55602 GCF_001447785.1 Gekko japonicus
CTCCTTCGGGTAGTGAAGGGTGGGGTATAAATCCAACCTCCTCCTCCTCCTCCTCCTCCTCTTCTTCTTCTATATGTAATTGAAAGCAGTGTATGGTTCTCAGTGGAAAAGACAATCATGCTTGGAAAAGTTGAAGGCAGAAGGTTAAGGGGAAGACCCAATACAAGATGGGGTGATTCAATATGTGGGTATCAGACTCCCCACACTGGAAGGGGCGCCTTTGGTGCTGACCGAGAAAGTGAGGAGCCTGGGGGTAACAATGGATGCCTCTCTCTCTATGGAGGCCCTGGTTACTGTAGTTGCCAGATCTGCATTCTCCCATCTTAGGCAGATTAGGTTGCTGAGACTATATCTTCCCCCCCAGGATTTAGCTACAGTGATCCATGCAATGGTCACTTCCAGGGTAGATTACTGCAACTTGCTCTACGTAGGCTTACCCTTGGCAGGGCTCTTTTTGTAGCAGGAACTCCTTTGCATATTAGGTGACACACCCAGGGGTCCTTTCGTAGAAAAAGAGCTAGGGGGACTCATTAGCATAACTCATTAGCATATGCCACACCACCTGACATCACCGGAAATGTGTCATAAGGCCACACACCCCGCCCCCAACGGTCCCGGCCGCCGGCTCCGGTTCCGTCCCTCAGGCTCTGCCGCGCCTGCGCCGCTGGGTCTTTGCACTTCCTGGCTCCGCCTCCGCCACCGGTTCACCGCTCGATGTTACGTCTTTCTTTTACTTCCGCTCGCCACCTCACCTGCCGCCGCCATTACACACCGCTCCGCCGCCGCCGCTCGCCGAATCGCCGCTGCTTGAATCCCACCTTACCTCCCAATGGAGGAGGGTGCTCCCTGCCTTCTAAGGCAGGTACCCATTCATCTACTCGCAAGTTGTTAAGGCTTTTGAACCGCTGGGTGGGCGGGAGCTGGGACTAGGGTCGGGTGCTCACTCCGGCCGCGGTGGGTCTCGAGCAGCCTACAGGCTGTTCACTAGATGTTAAGGCAGGTGCTTTTGCTCCCTGCGCCATTTAAAGACACACACACACCAAAACATGGAATCATTACAGGGTACACTTTAGAAAGGCTATGATCTGGGAAGACCTAGGTTCAAATCCCTATTCGGCTGCGGAACCTCATGGAACAGGGTTGCCAGACCCTTGATGGGGGGCAGGAGATCCCCCCCCCACGTTGGTGATTCCCATTGCCACTTAGAGTGACAGCAGGAGAAAATAAAATGGAAGAAAAGGTTTGTTGGCTGATGTCCTGCCACTCTAGGAATTGGCCAAAACTCCATGGTAAAGCCGTAGAGTTTTCAGTGATTCCTCACGGGGTCAGGTGTTCCCTGGCCTGTAAACCCAATTACTGGATTATCATAGGCCAGTCATTCTCTCTCAGCCCAACTTAGGTAAAGGTAAAGGTTCCCTTGCTCAAAAGCTAGTCGAATCCGACTCTAGCGGTGCCTATCTCTGTTTCAAAGCCGAAGAGCCAGCGCTGTCCGAAGATGTTTCCATGGTCATGTGGCCGGCATGACTAAACACCAAGGCACATGGAACGCTGTTATCTTCCCCTATTTATCTACTTGCAATTTCTTGCTTTCGAACTGCTAGATTGGCAGGAGCAGCCTGACTTACCTCAGCGTTATTTTTGTGAGTATAAAATGGAGGAGAGGAGAATGATGTAGTAAGCCACTTTAGTTCCTCACTGGGGAGAAAAAGCAGGGTAATGAATACAGCGATAGCTCATTGGGGTGAAAGCAGGGTATAAATAAATGTCTCTTGGGAAAAGAAAAGTGGAAGAGGAAGACAATGCAAAGATCAACTAAGTTTCAAGTATTTAAAATACTTTAACTGATGTCCGTAAAAGTAAAATAATATGAAAAAAACAAGGAATGAGCTGCTTTTAAAGTGATCAGATTTATATTCCCTTTCCCCCATACTAAAACTGGGTCAAATTCAACAGCTTAAAGTTTTAAAATTTAGCTAACAAACCCAGCAAGAGAGCCACTTTGGTGTAGTGGTTAGGAGCGTGGACTCTAGTCTGGGAGAACCGGGTTTGATTCCCCACGCCTTCACATGCAGCTGCTGGTGTGACCTTGGGTCAGTCACAAGTTCTTTCAGAGCTGTTCTCTCACAGGCAGTTCTCGAAAAAACTCTCTCAGCCCCATCTACCTCACAGGAGGGTGTAGGGAGGGGAAGGGAAAGGAGATTGTAAATTGCTCTGAGACTCCTTCGGGTAGTGAAGGGTGGGGTATAAATCCAATTTCCTCCTCCTCCTCCTCCTCCTCTTCTTCTTCTATATGTAATTGAAAGCAGTGTATGGTTCTCAGTGGAAAAGACAATCATGCTTGGAAAAGTTGAAGGCAGAAGGTTAAGGGGAAGACCCAATACAAGATGGGGTGATTCAATATGTGGGTATCAGACTCCCCACACTGGAAGGGGCGCCTTTGGTGCTGACCGAGAAAGTGAGGAGCCTGGGGGTAACAATGGATGCCTCTCTCTCTATGGAGGCCCTGGTTACTGTAGTTGCCAGATCTGCATTCTCCCATCTTAGGCAGATTAGGTTGCTGAGACTATATCTTCCCCCCCAGGATTTAGCTACAGTGATCCATGCAATGGTCACTTCCAGGGTAGATTACTGCAACTTGCTCTACGTAGGCTTACCCTTGGCAGGGCTCTTTTTGTAGCAGGAACTCCTTTGCATATTAGGTGACACACCCAGGGGTCCTTTCGTAGAAAAAGAGCTAGGGGGACTCATTAGCATAACTCATTAGCATATGCCACACCACCTGACATCACCGGAAATGTGTCATAAGGCCACACACCCCGCCCCCAACGGTCCCGGCCGCCGGTGTTGGCCTTGCAGCTCCACTGCCGAGCCCCATGAGGCCGGCGGGAGTGCAAGGAAGCCCTGCGAAGGCCCTCCCTGACCCCAGGCAGGCAGGGGTGGGGAGAGGCAGGGAGGAAGCAACTTACCCTCCCTCTTCTCCTGCCTCCTCCTGGCTGAATGAGGGCCGGAAGCGGGGCGGCCGGAAGCAGGGGGCGGGGCTTCGTCATGTGCCCCGCCCCCGTACCTCACCCGGGGGAACTGCGATCCCCCTCGAAATGACCTCTGGACACACCCCTAATGTAGCCAATCCTCCAAGAGATTACAGTAGCCCCTGTAAGAAGAGCTCTATAATAAA
The DNA here is from genome assembly GCF_001447785.1 of Gekko japonicus. NCBI lineage: Eukaryota > Metazoa > Chordata > Lepidosauria > Squamata > Gekkonidae > Gekko > Gekko japonicus. The sequence continues at coordinate 42,237 of NW_015159828.1, forward strand.
CTCTTGGAGGATTGGCTACATTAGAGGTGTGTCGCTTAATATGCAAAGGAGTTCCTGCTACAAAAAGAGCCCTGCGAGGATGATCCAGAAATTACAGCTGGTGCAAAATGCGGCACGCCTGCCAATGTCAACGCCTGTGCGGGCTCACATCTGGCAGGTGCTCCGCCAACTGCATTGGTTGCCGATTCCGGATTCGCCTTACATGGCCTGGGACCCACATGTCTGAGGGACTGCCTCTTCCTGCATATGCCCCAAAGAGTGTTACCCTCTATGGACCAACACCTCCTGGTTGTCCATCTTCCATTGACCAGGGCCAGGGCTTTTTCTGCCCTGGCCCCCGCCTGGTGGAGCAAGCTCCCTGTTGGAATTAGGGCCCTGTGAGATCTTCTTCAATTCCGCAGGCCTGCAAGACGGAGCTCTTTCGCCAGGCTTTTGGCTGAGGCAGCGGGTGTCCGCATGTGGCCTCCCTGAGGTTGTTGTCACCCACCTCCCAAACCAAATAATATTCCAGGGAACCTCCCACAGCCAGTTGACTGGATTGTGGTTTGTCTTCATGCTTATTACTATGTTTTAAATTTTTTAACTGTACTTTTAAGTGTAATTATTGTATTGTTACATGATGTTACCCGCCCTGAGCCCGTTCGTGGGATGGGTCGGCTATAAATACAAATAAGGAAGGAAGGAAGGAAGGAAGCAAGCAAGCAAGCAAGCAAGCAAGCAAGCAAGCCATGGCCCTAAGTAATGTTCCCTCTAAGCTATGGAGGCTTGTGAGCAAAAATTCTACTTTGTGAGCTACTGGCATAAAAGCTGTGAGCGACTGATTTGGCTACTGCCTAAATTAGTTTGCTCTGGAGCCCTCCTTCCTGAGCGGAGACAAAAATGTGTGAGCCGGAGGCTGAAAAACGGTGAGCTAGCTCACACTAACTCAGCTTAGAGGGAACACTGGCCCTAAGGTTGCCAGCCTCCAGGTGGCAGCTGGAGATCTCCCAGAATTACAACTGATTTCCTAAGGAAGTCCCTCCCCTCCCCAAACCCCACCCTCTTCAGGCTCCACCCCCTAGATCTCCAGGTATTTCCCAGCCCGGAGCTGGCGACTCTACATGGCCCTCAGTTTGCAAGGCCTAAGCAAGGCTGTTGACGACAGGACATTTTGGAGGACATTGATTCCTAGGGTTGTCATAAGTCAGAAGCGATTTGCCAGCACTTAACAGTAGGGTTGCCAACCTCCAGGTGAGGCATGCAGATCTTCTGAAATTACAGCAGATCTCCAGAGAGCAGCTCCCATGGATAAAAATGGCTGCTTCGGAGGGTGGACTCTATGGCATTATACCCCACGTGCGTCATTCTGCTCCCCAAACCCTGTCTTCCCCAGGCCCCACTCCCAAATCTCCAGGAACATCCCAAGCCAGAGTTGTCCAGCCTCCACCTCCGATTCTCTGTAGAGGAAGGTTCCGTGGCAGTTGGAGAACGGAGGAAACAAACCATGAAGAGATACCACGCCGGGCAGCCATTTCTCTCAGAGCTTCCCGCTCAGACAATTCCCCCGTTGATCTCTCTGCCTCTCTGAACTGGCGCTTGTTTGAAAGACGGGGGCCAAGGACATCCAAGAGAAGCCAGGCCTGCCACAGTGCCAAATGTTTCCCCTCAGGCTCATCAGCTGTATCCTCTCCTGCATCATTTTCGCGCTTGTCGTGTCTGTTCACATAGGTGCCGGATGGGTATCGTACATCTCTCCGATACATCCCTTTTATTTGGGTCTGTGGCTGTCGTGCTCACACGAAGAATGCACTTACTTCAGTGTCGGAGAAGGTACAGTATGCCCAGGTGTAGCCGGATTTAGGGGATTATCCTAAAACGGTAAGTGGGAAGGGGCTCCGGCTCATTGGTAGAGCAGCTCCTTGGAATGCAGAAGGTCCCAGGTTCAGGCCCCAGCATCTCCAGACATTTATGTATTTATTTGATATATATCCTGCCCTACTCTGCAAACAGGCTCAGGGCAGCTCACAACATGTAAATATAATAAAGGACCGGGCAGTAGGTAGGGTTACCAGCCTCCGGGTGGGACCTGGAGATCTCCTGCTTTTACAACTGATCTCCAGCTGACAGAAATCAGCTCCCCTGGAGAAAATGGCTGCTTTGAAGGGGTGGAATCTGTGGCACTGTACCATGCTGAGGCCCCTCCTCTCCCCAAACCCCACCCTCTCCTGGCTCCACCCCCAAAGTCCCCAGGGGTTCTCCATCCCAGACCTGGCAAGCCTAGCAGTTGGTGATGTGAAAGACCTCAGCCTGAGACCCTGGAGAGCCACTGCCAGTCTGAGTAGACAATACGGACCTTGATGGACCAAGGGTCTGATTTCGTGTAAGGCAACTTCAGGCGATCAATCGATCATGGACATAAGACGAGCCCTGCCTGATCGGACTGGTGGGTCCATCGACTTCAGCCTCCTGTTCGCACAGTGGCCAACTGGGTGCCCTGGAAGGACAATAAGCAGGGCAGAGAGGCCAGGGTCTTCCCCTGATGTTGCCTCGTAGCACTGGTATTCAGAGGTTTACCACCTCTGAATATGGAGATTCCATAGGTACCAGGGAAAGGGTAGTAACAAGGGCCTAACCCTTGTGGCCATCAGGGTGTCGACTGGCAGGGAATATCCAAATTTATCTGCTCCTAGGGGAAAGAAGTATTTCCATTTGTCCATTCAGTTCGTAGGGTTGCCAAGCTCCAGGTAGTGGCATGAGATCTCCCAGTGTTACAGCTGGTCTCCCCCCTGGAGAAAATGGGCTGCCTTTGGAGCATGGTCTCTATGGCTGAGGTCTTTCCCCTCCCCAAACCCCACCGTCCCCGTGCTCTGACCCCCAAATTCCCAGGTATTTCCCCACCAAGACCTGAAGCCGTCCATGCTTGTAGCCGCCACCACTTCCTGTGGCAGTGAATTCCAAGTGTTAATCCCTCTTTGGGTGAAGAAGTACTTCCTTTTATCCGTTCTAACCCGACTGCTCAGCAATTTCATGGAGTGCCCACGGGTTCTTGTATTGTGAGAAAGGGAGAAAAGTACCTCTTTCTCTACCTGCTCTTTCCCATGCATAATCTTATAAACCTCAATCATGTCACCCCTCAGTCGTCGTTTCTCCAAGCTAAAGAGCCCTAAGCGCCTTAACCTTTCCTCATAGGGAAAGTGTTCCAACCCTTTTATCATTCGAGTTGCCCTTTTCTGCACTTTTTCCAAAGCTGTAATATCCTTTTTGAGGTGTGGTGACCAGAATTGCACACAGAAACCTTAACAACTGTAATTCAGGGAGATTTCCAGCTCCCACCTGGAGATTATATCCAAAGGAGAACTCACGGGAGGAGGCTGTATCAAAGCACAGGCACTCCCACCTGGGGATTGGCAAGCCTAAACTCCAGCCGCTTACTCCTCATGGTTTCCCTCTCTGCAGCAACAAAAAACACAGGAAGGCAGACTTGCACTAACTCCCACAATCTCTTTGTTTCCTTTAGTGAAGATGGATTTCATCCGGACCTTCATGTTGACTCCTATATTGACAAGCTTCATCGCTATCCTGTGCTCAGCAGACTGCCGTTGCTTAGAGAACTGCACCAGGGCCTTTTCCCCCAAAGGACTGATCGCTGCCTTCTGCAACACAATGACAGGTATCGTGAGAGGCACGGGGTGGTTCTGCATTGGCTTTCCCCTCCGTTGTTTTACCAAAGGTGCAGCTCAAAACCACATTCAGATACCCCAGGGCAATGCACTACTGACTGCGAAGTCACCCCTGAACGGCCATAAATCTATGCAGAAGGTACCATAAAACCCAGTGATCAAAGGAAGCGAAAGCGGCATGCAATGCAGAGGGGAATTTCTGCTCCAACATGGGAGTCGTAAAACAATGGAGGGAAAAGCCAATGCAGAATTGCCCATAAACATCAGAGGTTTGTTTCCTCTGTATTAGGATACAGCTGTTTTTAGGGCAGAACACTGTGGACTTTTCCATATTGGCGGGGAGGGGGGTTGGTCAGTTCTGCCTCCCCCATCGCTTCAGTTTATCCCCTCCTTTCCACACACACAATTTTGTGCCTTTCGCTTTCACTGGAGTCTTTTTGTTTTTCCCCTGTTGTTTTCCCAGTCCTTGGGATCGTTCCATGAAAACACACAAGATATTCAGTGCTCACGTGATCAGATCGGCATTCAACATCCTAATTATTTTTAAAGGTGTTATTCCTTGGTTGTTTTTGGTTCCTGTTGATAATGTTCCTTACCTTACTGTGATAAGTGGGAGCTCTCAACAAAAATCTCTCAGGATGCAGTTAAATGACAGCTTTTTGTCAGCTTCTAACCAGCTTAACGGTTTGCACTTCCCACTAATAGGAAATATGGGGAAACGGCATAGAAACGCCCCCCCGCAACAACACATTCAGAGCTTTGTGGAAGAGGGACTGAGTGTGGACCTATATAATTGGTTAGATGTAGGTAAATCCAAGGTCCATTTCATTCTTGGTAATGCATCAAAAGTTCTCCTAGTTTCGTTAGTGTTGGAAATGTATGTGTTTGCAAGGTCTCAGAATTCCAGCCATTATAGTGTTAACTTGTGTACCTTGTATTGCTATTGTTTAGACTGACCTGGAAGGGAATCCTGGCAGACAGCCAATGTGGAAAAAAACCGGGGAATCTCAGTGTGTTTACAAACACTGATTGGTTACTGTTTTCAAGTGACTTCCTTTCTAGGGGTCGAGAAGAAGGTGTTTGTCCACCATTGCTTAGAGAAGTGTGTGACTATGCTTTGAGAAGTAAGTGCAGAAATGTAGCTCTTAGATGTTTTGTTTATTTGTAGTTTTCCTGTATGCCCAATGCCCTAGCATTTGGTCTGCCCTATGGAAGAGCTGTGAATTTATAAATGCCAGAGATTGTGAATTTAAAGGAGATGCAAGACAAAAGACCACTGGAGCACATGGTCAAACTAAATGAGAGATACCCAGTGGCAGAGGGAATTATGGCAGAGACTTTAGAGCACAGACAAAGGGAGGTGGGAATTTCTATGCTAACAGGAAGGATCACGCTGATAGAATTTGTGATGGTGATGGTGGTGATGGTGATGGAAATAAGAAAATATTTTTACTTGGCTCTGGATCCTGCACGCACATTTGCAATTATGTGGAAGTGTTTTCTGAACTTGATGCTAACAATAGACCAGAACTGTTTCAAGCCAACAAGGAATTGCTTGATGTTAGAGGTGTTGGGACAGTGCCAATTACACTCCTCACTATGAATGAAGAAGTGATAGGTGTTACTTTACAAAATGTGGCTCTAGTCCCTGGAGCAGCTGATAATTTGATTTCAACCAAAAGACTTGTGGACAGTGATCATACTGTGTTACTTAAGAAAGGGAAAAACAGTAAGATCATTGCTGAGATACCTGGGTTTGAATTTGAAGTGCTGGAGAGAAATGGATTTCATTATCTTGTTGATGTCCATGAGAAATCTGAAATTGTTAATGATGATGAGAGACAAGTTTATCGAACTGGTAATGACTCTTGTGATCATCAGAATTGCTTATATGTGTGGCATTTGAAGTTTCGCACAGAAGTATGCAGAGTGTTGAAAGGTTGTTGAAGGAATGTGGAATCTCTGTTGTGAATTGTGACAAAGCCAAGGAGAGATATGACACGTGTCTCAAAGCAAAAGGGACTGCCCCAAGGTATTCTGGAAAGTCCACTAATCACAATGAGAAGTTTCTAGAGACTGTGTACAGTGATCTTATTGGTCCACTAGCGCCATCCTGTGGCGGGAACAAATATTTTGTGACTTTTACTGAGAATAAAACAAAATATACCTTTGTGTATATGATGAAAAGCAAAGATGAGACACTGAATAAATTCAAATGTTATCTGGCCACAATTAAAAACAAATTTGGCCAAGCACCTCAAAGCTTATGCACTGATGGAGGTGGAGAATATTGTAATGCTGAATTTAAAGCATTTCTGGACTTGAAGGGATTGAGCACAAGGTGTCTATCCCACACTCACCTCAACAAAATGGATCTTCTGAGAGGCTGAATAGAACAATCCAGGACATGTGTAGGGCAATGCTAATGCATTCTGGACTACCAAATAGCCCGTGGGCTTAAACTGTGAACACAGAAGTGTATCTACACAATAGAGTACCCTCAAAGATTACTGGGACCACTCCTTTTCAGGCCTGGTTTGAAAAGAGGCCTGGACTAAAACACATCAAAGCTTTTGGTTTTACAGGGTATGCTCACATACCAAGGAGAAAAGGGGAAAACTTGACCCCAGAGCTGAAGTTGGATTTGTAGTAGGATATCCTGTTGGTGGAAAAGGATACAGGATATACAATCCCCTAAATCACACTGTTAGGGAATGCAATGTTGTATTCGTTGATGAGCGTGATTTGCCAAGTGTTTCCAGTGTGACTAATCCACAGACGTCTGGGACTGCTTCTGAAGAGTTGGTTGCATGGTTACCTGTGGTGACCACTGGGGAACCAGCAGGTCTAACTTCTGAAGAAACTACCAGAACAGAAGGGGAAGCAGCAGAACCCATGACAGAACCCACAACCAGTGTGAGATGATCAGAAAGGAGCACTAAAGGGCAACCGCCAAAGAAATATGAATTTTGTGAAACTGTACAATCTGCAAAAGAATTTTGTGAAACTGCAATCTGCACAAGAACCTAAGAACTAGAAAGAAGTACGCAACTTACCTGTGAATGAAGGAGGTAAATGGATTAAAGCTATGGAACAGGAAATACTTTCCATACATGAGAAAGAAGCATGGACACTTACTAAGCTACCTCATGGCAGAAAGCCTGTTGGAAGCAAATGGGTTTTCAAAATCAAGCATAAAGATGATGGAAATGTAGAGCTATACAAAACATGTCTAGTAGCTAAGGGCTATTCACAAGAATATGGGACTGACTACTTGGAAACCTTTGCTCCAGTTACCTATCAAGCAACGTTCAGAACACTTCTTAGTGTTGCTGCATCAAGAGACATGATAGCAGAGCACCTCGATGTAAAGACTGCATTTCTCAATGGAGAATTATCTGAAGAAATTTACATGGAACAACCTGAAGGTTTTAAAGTCAAAGGACAAGAGGATTATGTCTATCGACTCAACAAAGGACTCTATGGGCTAAAGGAAAGAGCAAAGGCCTGGTATGACAAAATTACTGGACTGTTGCAGAAGCAAGGCTTTGAGCAAGGGAAAGCTGAACCTTGTCTGTACACCAAAATGAAAAATGGACAATACCAGTATGTTCTTGTTTATGTTGACTTCGAAGAGGTAGAGGAACTAGAGATCAAATTGCCAACATTCGCTGGATTATGGAGAAAGCAAGAGAGTACCAGAAAAATATCTACTTCTGCTTCATTGACTATGCTAAAGCTTTTGACTGTGTGGATCACAACAAACTATGGCAGGTCCTTAAAGAGATGGGAGTACCAGACCACCTCACATGTCTCTTGAGAAACCTGTATAAGGGCCAAGAAGCGACAGTTAGAACCGGATATGGAACAACTGATTGGTTCAGCATAGGAAAAGGAGTACGACAAGGATGTATACTGTCACCTTGCTTATTTAATATATATGCAGAGTACATCATGCGAAATGCTGGCCTGGATGAATCACAAGCGGGAATTAAGATTGCTGGGGAAAAGATCAACAACCTCAGATATGCAGACGATACCACTCTAATGGCAGAAAGTGAAGAGGACCTAAAGAGCCTCTTGCTCAGGGTAAAAGAGGAGAGCGCAAAAGTGGGCTTGAAGCTCAACATCAAAAAAACTAAGATCATGGCATCCGGCCCCATCACTCCTTGGCAAATAGAAGGGGAAGTCGTGGAAGTAGTGACAGACTTCATGTTCCTGGGATCCCAAATCACCGCAGACTGTGACTGCAGCCATGAAATTAAAAGACGCCTGCTCCTTGGGAGGAAAGCGATGGCGAACCTAAACAGCATGATAAAAAGTAGAGACATCACCCTGCCAACAAAAATACGCATGGTCCAAGCAATGGTATTCCCAGTAGTCATGTATGGCTGCGAGAGTTGGACTATAAGGAAGGCCGAGCGCCGAAGAATAGATTCTTTTGAACTATGGTGCTGGAGGAGACTCTTGAGAGTCCCTTGGACTGCAAGAAGATCAAATCAGTCAATCCTCAAAGAAATCAACCCTGACTGTTCCCTGGAAGGCCAGATAATGAAACTGAAGCTCAAATACTTTGGCCAGCAAATGAGAAGGGAGCACTCACTGGAGAAGACCCTGATGCTGGGAAAGATTGAAGGTCAAAGAAGACGGGGACGGCAAAGGATGAGATGGTTAGACAGTGTCATCGATGCAACGAACATGAAATTGAGCCAACTTCAGAGGACGGCGGAAGACAGGAGGGCCTGGCATGATGTGGTCCATGGGGTCGCGAAGAGTCGGACTCGACTGTGCGACTGAACAACAACAACAACAACAAGTTTTCCTGTATACCCAATTCCCTAGCATTTGGTCTGCCCTATGGCAGAGCTGTTAGTGACTGAATCATCCTAAACAATTGGGCTGGGCGAGAGCTAGCGGACGCAATCTCTGCCACATAGAAAACCTTCTTTGGAGGGGGGACTTATTCAAGGATAATCTCCATTGCAGGCTAAAAACTGAAAAATTTGAGGAGAGTCAGAGAACGATTTTGGAAACAGGCCCAATACTAAGGCCGATGAGTCATGGATCCTGAGATCCATAGCACGGTCAGGGCTGAACACGTCTTCTTCTTAGAGCCTAACGCTCACCATTTTGCCTTGTAGGAGTCTTTGTCTTTATCGCTCTGGTGCTCTTCGATGACAGCATAAGCAAGTCAAAACATGCTGAGAAAGCCAACCCTCATCTCAGACAGTGGGCTTTCTACACAAGCTGCGTCATCTGCATCCTGAGCTTCCTGACAGGTATAGATCTTGCACAGATTTCCACCCCCCTGCAAACCTGTCATTTCAGCGGGAAAGCAGAGCGGCAGTTGGCCCCATGGTGTGGATCTGCTGCTCCACATGAAAGCCAGCCTTTGTCTACTAGACATTCAGAGACAGGTCAACTTTTTTAACCCAAGTACTGGGGTGGGGAGGAAGCATTGTGAAAATGTTTGGCTTGTGGCGTCTTTCCTATTGGGGGGGGATTGTTTTTCCTTTAAATCATACTCTGTGACGTGCTTGCTTATATGGGAAATAATTTTACCTTTAATTCACACTTTGTGTATATATACTTGGTAGTTTTCTGCTGCCACCAGGAATTAAAAAATCCAAATCTCTCTCTCTACTGGTAGAATGACCTAGGATCTGGGCACTTCAGAGGACTATGTGGCCCTGTGGAAGAACTGTACTGATTTCTGGGATATGTTTAAACAAAAATGGATTTATTGAATAATGAACAAAATAGGTTTCTGGTTATCTTGAGCTGTTTCTGGAAAAAGGAACTTGTAAATATAACTGGGAAGGTGTCACACACAGTCTCTCAGACACCAAAATTCCACTCTGTCGGGCTTCTCTCTCTCTCATATATATATATGTAGCCACACTGCTTAAGCTCTTAGTCTTAGGCACACAAAATAAAACATTTGTCTAACCACACAGTTTAGACATGTTTCTTTGCCATATATATTATCTCACAAAACCTTTAGAGTTACACAGACTTTCTTCATAGCTCTCTTGCCGGGCTCTTTTTGTAGCGGGAACTCCTTTGCATATTAGGTGACACACCCCTAATGTAGCCAATCCTCCAAGAGCTCACAGAGCTCTTCTTCCAGGGGCTACTGTAAGCTCTTGGAGGATTGGCTACATTAGGGGTGTGTCGCCTAATATGTAAAGGAGTTCCTGCTACAAAAAGAGCCCTCTCTGTCACCCTTCACTCTCCAAAGACACACACACAGAACTCCGTCATAAAACACACACACAGATTCCTCTCAGAACATCTCCTCCCACACTCTCAGTCATCAACCAATCACAGCACACTCATCTCCCCCTATTGCCCTCCTTGCATTACTGCAGTCAAACTAACATTTAAAGGAACACACACACATCAAAAAAATGAATAATTACAGGGGTGCCCACAAAAAAAGTGAGGGAGGGGAGACAAGGGTAGGGTTACCAAATTCTGAAGATCTGGGAGTAGAGCCTGGAGACAGTGGAGCTTGGGGAACTGCGATGCCATAGGTTCTCCACTCCGGAGCTGCCATTTCCTCCAGGGGAAGTGATCTCTGCCGTCTGGAGAACAGTTGTCGTTCCAGGGAAGTGTCCGGCGCCGTCTGGAAGATGGCTACAAGGGTTATACTTGGCCAGACATGCTTGGAACGGTAATATTCCTTTATGCCTGGAAGTCAGGATTAGGGTATTTAAACAGGTTCCTGCTCTCGGGTTCAGACAGGCATGCTCAAAACAGCATACATGTATCAAGAAGGGAGGGCTCCCAATCTATATCTCTAGGATTTACAACGGATCTCCAGGCGGCAGAAATCAGTTCCCCTGAAGAAAATGGCCATGTTGGAGGGTGGACTTCATGACATTATCCTTTGCTTAGGGCTTTCCCCTCCCCAGACTCCACCTTCCCCAGGCTCCACCCCCATATTCTCCAGGAGTTTCCCAGTCTGGAGTTGGCAACTGTAGCGACTGGTTTCAGAACCGCTGTGCTTATGCAGTCCACACTTCTAGCTCACTAACAGAACTAACTAAGCAGGAACTCTATGCTCTGCGAGACTAAACCAACTCATACAAACAACGGGGGGAACATTCCATTGTAATGTGTACAATAAATGTAGCACAGGTGCGATCCAAACCCCAGTGGTCCTGCCAGCATCTCAGGGACTCACTTTGGACTTGGCTGGTGGCTATCCTAGTTGGGGAGATGGTGACAGGACCAAGTCTTGCCCAGGACCTTCACCTTGCTCAAGCAGATGATCTCGGCCTGGGTGCCAGGTGGTTTTGCCAACTTCCAGATGGTGACTGGAGATCGCCCACTTATACAATTGCTATTCAGACTACCTTGGATGACCTTGGGCAAGTCATAATTCTGGCACAGCTGTTCTTGAAAAAGAGCAGTCTCTGTCAGAGCTCTCTCAGCCCCACCTACCTCACAGCGTGTCTGTTGTGGGGAGGGGAAGGGAAAGGAGTTTGTAAGCCGCTCTGAGACAACTTTGGGCAGCGAAGGGCGGCGTATAAATCCAATCTCCTCCTCCTCTTCTTCTTCCCCCATAGCTGCTTTGGAGGGTGGACTCAATGGCTGAGGTCTCTCCCCTCCCCAAACCCCACCCTCCACAGGCTCCACCCCCCAAACCACCAGGTATTTCCCAACCAATATAGATAAGTATACGGAGCAGAGGTCCATCTTGGCTATTAGCTACAAAGTATAGATGGAACCCTCTGTCTGGGACAGCGATGCTCTGTACTCTTGGTGCTGGGAGGGGGCAACAGTGGGAGGGCTTCTGGAGGTCTGGCCATGCTGGTGGACCCCCTGATGGCACCTAGGCTTTTGGCCACTGTGTGACACAGAAGGTTGGACTGGATGAGCCATTGGCCTGATCCAACATGGCTTCTCTTACGTTCTTCTGTTCACAGCTGGCAACCTTAGCTCCAGGCCAAATGGTGTGCTGGGATGTTATCAGCACACATCCTGCGGGGAGGGATTACCTACCCCTGAGATATAAAGGGATGAAGACAGGCTCATCTCAAGCCCCGTGCAGACAGGGAAAGCTGTTTTACTGAGTCCTCTAGAGTACTACCATTTGAGGCCAGTAGGTATAACATTGGGGTGAAGGAGGATTCTGCCTGTCTCTTTCCATCTCAGGTATCTACGACTTGATCCTCTACAAACTCTCACTCTGGGAGGCACCAGACTCAGAAGAGAGCTCAGTATAGTAAGCAGCACTGAGGAGAGCCCTTTGAAGTAAGCGCGGGATCCTGTTTGAAGTAAGCCCTTTGAAGTAGGCGCCGAATCCTGTTTAGCCCATCAGCACCCCCAATGATGAAAGCACCCCAATGTTGATGTTGGCCAACATTATGAAAGTGGGAAGATTCCGTTCTCCATGAGAGATTTGATTGGTGTCCTCCATCTTTAGAAGAGAATTGCATCATTCGCCATTTTTGAGGACGATGACCTCTGAATAATACGGTTCTTGTGATTATGACAACCCTTGTCGATTCTTCCTTGAAGACATTCAGTTTCGAAATGGGCCCCTACCGGTGACCCGTCAGAGGTGGAGATAGAAGTTTTGACTATTTCCTTGGGGAGAAATCAGAAATGTGTTTTGGACTGTGTTCTGTTAGTGCAGTCAATGTCTTGGGGGCTATTCATAAGCACAGAAGAAATGTGTATTGGGAGTCTTCAGCAATGTGTAGCGGTACGTTCTAACAGAATCTTTGTCTGTGGAATGATTAACTTGTGTAATTAATATTATACATAATACGGAAACAAAGAAGTATGTAATATATGACAAGAGCTGGTTCATGATTAAAGATTTATTTTCTATATTTCCTAGAGTATTGATATTAACAGGAATATCGAGCCTTTCCACAGCGTTTTTTCCTTATATCATACTAATTTTATGCTGTGAGCCTTCATATACTGTTTTGGGAAAGAAGAAAAAGAGGAAAAAGAAGAAGAGGAGGAGGAGGAGGAAGAGATTGGAGTTATACCCCATCCTTCACTACCCAAAGGAGTGTCAGAGTGGTTTACAATCTTTTTCTCTCCCCTCCCCACAACAGACACCCTGTGAGGGTAGGTGGGGCTGAGAGAGCTCTCTCTCGAGAACTGCTCCTGAGAGAACATCTCTGACAGAACTGGTGACTGATCCAAGATCACACCAGTAGCTGCATGTGGAGGAGTGGGGAATCAAATCCAATTCTCCCAGATTAGAGTCTGCGCTCCTAACCACTGCACTAAACTGGCTCTACCCCCAAAGCCAGGGCCAGCTTCCTCCAAACAGTAGTCCATCAATGGCCTCCTTGCCAAGTATGACCTACTTGCTTGACTGACCAAGTTCAGCACCATTGGAGAGTTGGTATAGTTACTTTGGAGCTCTCTGTGCCTCTCGACACAAATAATAATTTTTATATTTTGTCTGAGCGAAGGATGGATGGAAAAACAAAGTGCCTCTGACTACATGTGGAGTGCCCTTCCTCAACGAATGTTTGCTTTTTAAAGAAAAAAAAATGACCAAATGACAAGAGTTCCTCTGACAACTCTGAGAACACAGATTTGAAAAGCGTTCCCACTTGGCTACACACTGTCTTGATGGAAGGTTGTCCTTAACGTAGATCAAGGGTCCCCAACCGTCTCAAGCCTGTGGGCACCTTTGGAATACTGACCCAGGCTGGTAGATGCGACCACAA